>NW_020455928.1:0-17377 GCF_003342845.1 Nothoprocta perdicaria | reverse complement strand
AAGGAAGGAAGGAAGGAAGGAAGGAAGGAAGGAAGGAAGGAAGGAAGGAAGGAAGGAAGGACTCTTTAATATGAAATACATTTTAAAAATTTTGAAGAAAAGAAATTCAATGGGAATTAATTCAGCACTCTTTTGGAATGCTGCTTAATGCAGCCTGCCTGTTAACAATTCTGAACTCAAATGTCTTCTTTTTCCACATTAGGATACTACTGAAATTATTATTTGTCACAGAGAGCCAGAACGTCAAKGGCAGAGGAAATTTTACAAGACAAAAATAGAGCACAAGTCAAATTTTAAAACAATCTTTAAGGAACACTGCAGCCCATGATAGGAACACTAATTGGAATAAGGACAATGAAATGAAATATAAGTAAAGAACTGAATACACAAAAGAAATGAAGACATTAATTAGAATATTGCTGAGGAGCAGAAAGGACAATTCATTTTCTCCTATAACCAAATAAACAAATAATACAAAACCCAAATAAGGAAAGAAATAAAGATTTGAAGGCCTTCTGTCCTAGAGAGTTTGCTCTCCAAACCCAATCATCTCTTCTTCCATACAAACTACAGACATGCTGACCAACCTTATGTCACACATTAAGCAGCTGGGACACAGGGAATTTTTACTTAATGTATTGCCAGTTAACATAAGCTTCTAATCCCTGATTTGAGCATTGACAAAAAGGAAACATAAACAATTAAATGGACACCTTAGTAGACATCTTTTCTCCCTCTTTGCCATGCTCAATGAAAGTCAAACATYTCATCACCTTTTTAGTCTCAGCTTTCCTGTTTTTTGCAATGCATTACTCTATCTTTACAAATTCCTCTGGTGAGACGATTGGCAGTGCAGGAGATTGATGTCATGTCAGTAATGGTTTCTTTCTGCAGCTCTGTGTTTCTTACTGTTTTTCTCCTACTGGTCCTGAATTCATACYGTTCCTTTGGCATGGACTCTTGTCCACAGTCTAAGTCTCTCAAGGATTTTCCTGCTCTGCTATGCGAACTGCCAATGGGCCTTGGTCTCTTAGAGTGTCTCTGCCCTGGAGTGAGTTGCCTAAGACATACTTTTTAAAATATGCCTGATCCGGAGTGCCATRTTTTCCCTTACCTGACTGCAGTTTTGGAATATGACAGGTTGTTCACATCAGTATCAGAGGTGGCTTGACCTGGCTATGACCACCACAGGGCAATTCATGGCCTCTTAAACACAGGATACCTCTGTAGTCCACACTACCCAAAYCCTGCCAATTGAACCCAATAACATAGAAAATTTCTTCAGGAGTAAAATCCAAAGTCCAAAGCAGAATGACAACACCTGCTCAAAATGCTCAAAAAGCCACACTTCTTTTCCATGTTTTCATTCACAGGCTGTGTGAACTGTAGGTTGGTGCTGGGTGTCTCCTTTGTTAGAATGTGTATTTTAAGCTTAGGAAAAGAACAAAGACCTTGAAAATATTAACAGAGGTTGAAAGCAGAAACCCAAGAACCATAAAAAGCTCATTGATGATCAAGTACTGAAAAGCTCCAACCTTGAAAGCTGGGGAAAGATTGATTTTTAGTCTAAGAAAAGATGCAGCAACTAAGCAAGGAAAAGTAGCTTAATAAATAAGGACCTGCTGCAGCCTAGAAAAATAACATCCCATAGACTTTACACAGGCTTTGGCATCAGGGCAGATTCCAAGGTTTGAGAGTAATTTTATATATATATATTTTTTTTTTTTTTTTTTAATGAAAAAGGGACCGGGAAGGAAAGGGAATGATGACACAATGATATCTATTGGATGTTCCTAATCATAAACACTGAGGTTGGAAAGCTCCTCGCTAAGGCAGGTTCAGGCAGTTTTCCTCTATTAAGAAAGCCAGTGGCATGTATGTACGCCAAGGCCACACATGTGCCAAAATGCAATCAGATTAACATGACAACACAGACGCAGCTGCTCCTTTGCACACCAGGACTTTTGCGTTATGTAGTGCTTTTGCTTTATGTAGTGCTTTGACCAGACAGAAGTAATATATTCCTGGCTTTTGAGCTGAAATCTTTCTTAACAAACTGGAAACTGTTATAGTAATAATTACATTTGTTTTCTGAAGCCTTCTTCCCATTCTTTATCTCCTTCCCTCAAATTATTTCTGCTCATACTGAACTAAATGATTATGTTACTGCTGATTAAATAAAATGTCTTCTCATGCGTCAACATGCTGATCACTCTACACAATATGCAACCAAGCAACTGGAAAGGAAGACAGCTGCTAGGAACACAGTGTTGTGTGAACTGCAGTATACTTCTAGTAATGGGAGTAATTCCTAGTCATCTGTGGCTTAGTGCCTCTCATACCTAGATAATCAAAAGACCAGTCTTAATTAGCATTTAGCCTTATATAAGTGGGACTTTTTAAATGGAACCTTATTTTCTTAATACTATTTTTTTGCTTTCCATGTACTCTTCACGGTGTGAAGTAATTACTAGGAAATTCCCAGATCTGTAGAATAATAAATAATAACACAAGAGTAATTTTATTTAAGCTTTTGAAGTCATTATTRCATAACAATTTTTGCCAGCAGCAAGGCTTTCAACAATTTAATTGCAGTATCAGGTACATTTACTTTTTTTCTATCTATAACTTAGACGAGGAATTTGCATAAAAAGCACATAATAGTTTCTATTATGTAGAATCTGTGCTGTTTCTATTATGTAGAAACTGTACTACTATTATGTAGAAACAGTGCTGTACTATGTCAAATATTTTCCAATAATTTTATGCCAATATAATATGCCAATTTTTCCATGATTTTGGAAAAGTATTTTTATTACTAGCAATAATATCCCTAACATYCTAGAGTGCATGTTATTTTAATATAACACTGTATGATTAATATGAATAATGTGCACTTTACTCTGGGACATCCAAAGGTTTTCAGTGATTACCTACCTTTTTTATATCAGTTATTTTTAGAGATTTTTTTTTCAAAAGTTGCATTAAAAATGGATTTWAAATATTTTTAACAGAAAAAAATGTGGAGTGTTCCTTTTTATTTTTCTTTTTTCTACCTAGTCCCAGACACGCATTTTTTAATTGATCATTACTTCTGCTTAATCTAATACTAAAGGTGTTTGCTCCATGCACATCAGAGAATATTCATTTTATGATGTAGTTAGATTAGCRTAAGCACAATCATGTAAGGGAATTCCGGACCAATACAAATGATGGCTGCTATAGGAATGATAGCTGAACTTGTAGCTGAACTGCTTTTGACAGTTTAACATGTAAGAAATAATGAATGACAAAAATATGTTATACGACTGTATAATCAGCAAGGCATTTTCCTTTTTGAAGAACAGGACAAATTTTACCTTATTTACCTTATTACAAAACTGAGACACAGTTTTTGTCCTGCTTTCTCATTTTTTGTATATGATTACCTAAAAATCTCTTATATGCTACCTATAATGACTGCTTTCTAAAGTAGATGTGCAGAAAAGACTTCGCTAATGAAAATAGATATATCTGTTAAATTGCTTTTTAAAGTTTTTTTTTTAAGCTCTTAAACTCATGGTGTTTATCATTCACCAATTACTATATTTCATGATTTCTCCACTCATGATGTGGAGTTCATGGGATTCCACAAGTGTTAAAGTATTCAAAATGTGAGAGTAACTTAACAACTAGGGCATGATCCAAGCATCTTTGCTGATCTTTGTTTGTAAGTTGTTCATTTCAGTGGCAGTTAAAAGAGTCTAATGGATAAAGTATCAATGAAGGACTCTCTGGGACAGATCATTTGTTTCTGATTCTAATCTCTGCAGTTTCCTGTACATAAACCATTTTAAGCTGCCTCTATTGCTTACTCCAATTCTATAACTGTTCTTCTATTGAAGGAATTGGTCTGTCAGAGGGTAAAACACATTATTTGTATTAACAGTGTAATTCGTAAAACCCAGCTTCAGGGTTATATTCTCCAATTTTCTTTTATATGGCTCATATTTGCAAAACAGAGACTTGCAAAAACAAAAYCTGCGTAGCTTTTGCGTTTGCTTACACGATATTAGCTTAGTAACTCAGAGAAAAGATGAATGCATCAAAATCCTGGAAGTTGCAGTTAATATAAAAATGTGTATGTATACTATTAAATTCAGGCATGCCTGGATACCAGGAGTAGGACTAGGACCAGTTAATATTTACACTCTGCATGAATTAAAATAAACATACACATGTACAAGCACAGGACTTTATCCTGTCAAATATAATCAAGAAAAAAAAAAATATATATATTGTATTTGAAAGATCTCCAAAAWGTTAGTAAATCAATTTCATTATGTTCATTTATTTTTCTTCTCACGGTTGTGAATCACGTTSTGTGTCCACATCCAGTTGTGCTTTCAGTGTCATCCTCATTATTCCTATTCTTCATTCTTTTTCTTCTTTTTTTTGATGTCATCTGTGTCAAATGTTGTTATTGCTATGTTAGCTATATATTATATATTATATGTGCATGCTTATAAGCAGAAACCAAGACATTTCTCTTAATGTGGACATCCTTCATGTAACATTGTGCAACATATGAAATATGATTAAATGTAGACATAAAGAAAGAAAAAAACAGATCTACTTGAAGCCACCAAAATAGTTAAGATGAAAAATAGAGGAAAAGTTTGCTGTTCAACTAATGATAATATAATAGAAATATAGTTATACATGCTTTGGATTATGCAGACAATAATAATTCTTTCAAATATTTAAAATGGTACCAGCAAGAACCTTGTTCTGGGAACCAACATGAGGAAGCAAAGAGTACTAAGGAGGATTTAGGGAGAGAGCAAAACTGATTCTGCTTGGTAGAAAATATATTAAGTTTTAATAAAGGTTAATTTCAGCATTATATACCTTATCACTGACACAGTTAGAAAGACTAACTAGTACTAGGACCTGTCACTGTTGTACAGCTAAGTGATGTAAGTTTTTAAAAACATCCTTGTCTGAGCCAAGCTACTTATTCAGCAGAAACTACAAACTGTTCTCCTGCAATTAGTTTTTAAGCTTTAAGCAATTAACCCTTTATTGCATGTATAGTGGTTGCTAACTATGAAAGATTTCCAATTCACTCATTTAGCTTTTCTCTTATTCTGGGATATTCACAGATCATTGAGTACACATGAGTCCTGGAATTACTTCAGTGTTTCTTTCATCCTCTTGAAAAGGTTTCTGCTTATAATTATGAAGTATAAGGTGATACTGTCATGAGGTGAGGATATTAACAGAAAAATTATATTCACTACACTTTAATTTACATATTTACAATGTAAGAGTGAAAATAAGTTATAGATTGTGTCTAATGTAGGTTTCTATGTATGATCTAGGTATCTCTTTGGAGTCAGTGGAGAGCAGATACGGGTTTCAGTTGCTTAAGCATATGCACCTAGTATCATTTAATATATYTTGTCTGATGTGTCCTCAGGGATGGAAGATATGGCACAGTATGTACAACAGTCTCAATTTGGTTACCCTTCAACAGAGAGTTAGTGACATTTAATATTCTCTTTGGGTTCCTACCTCATCTTCGGTTGCTGCTCAGAAAAGGCATAGGCCTCTCAATGCCATTCAAGATATGCACAGTGGTTGTAGATAACRGTCTCCTAGGAGATCTGTGCCCAGGTTGGCAGCTGAAGGTCGAGGGAGTTGACTTAAAATCTCTGTCTCAAATAGTACAAGCTCCCTACTTGATAGTAACTCCATTGATTTCATAGAATCATAGAATGCTTAAGGTTGGAACGGACCTCAGAACTCATCTAGTCCAATACCCCTGTACACACAGGGTCACCTAGACCATGTGGCACAGGGCTSCATCCAAGTGAGTTTTAAAGATCTCCAAAGAAGGAAACTCCACAACCTCCCTGGGCAGCCTGTTCCAGGGCTCTGTCACCCTAACTGTCAAAAAGTGTTTTCTCAAGTTCCTGTGGAACTTYTGGTGCCTCAGCTTGTGGCCGTTTCCTCTAGTCCTATCGCTGGCCATCACTGAAAAGAGGCCAGCCCCCTCCTCCTCACTGCCTCCCTTGAGGTATTTATASACACTGATCAGGTCCCCCCTYTACCTTCTCTKCTCCAGGCTGAACAGGCCCACCTCTCTCAGCCTTTGCTCAYAGGGCAGATGTTCCAGGCTCCTGATCATCCTSGTAGCCCTGCGCTGGACTCTCTCCAGTAGCTCCACATCACTCTTGTACTGGGGAGCCCAGAACTGGACACACTACTCCAGATGTGGCCTTACCAGAGCTGTGTAGAGGGGGACAATCACCTCCCTCAACCTGCTGGAGATGCTCTTCTTAATGCACCTCAGTATTTCTTTTGTATATTAATGTATATTTTTTTTGTATATTAATGCACCCCCAGATTTCTTTTGTTTAGATGCCTGAGTCTAGATCTCTAAATTTGTAGCTGTATTAAAGCCTGGAAATGATATTCACTACTGTGGATGCAACCAGTCATCTTTAGAGGGGCTGGTCTGGAAAGGAGTTACATGAATCACTCTGGTGCAGCTGTCTACAGTGTCCCTTCCTATTACAGACTGATGTCCTTCATTCATTATGTAGGAAATCTATAAGTTTAACTCCATTGTATAAATCTAAATCACAGCTCACTCCATCTAACCAGAAGAATCTCATGTGTAACACCGTATATGTATATTCATTCAAYATGTATATTCAACAGTGTATATTCATTCCATAATAACATTCAAAATTACTGTTTTTCTTCAGACAACCATCCTGAAACTTCTATTTATTTCTTCAAGCATGTCATTTCCTATGCAGTCTTTTAAGTTTAAACAATCTTCTTGAAAGGTCAGACACAGACTTCTTTGATCCATTTCAACATTTATGAAAGGTGATGTTTAATATAGCTTCCTGATAAAAAAAAAACAAGCATCACCATTTCTACAACTAACACTTTCTGAATCAACCTCTGCAACAGAAACAATTTTGAACAGAAATGTCTTAACAAGACCAATTTTATACATACATATCCCTAAATTACATGTACTCGGGGAATGCATTTTTATACACACAAGTCATTGTTAAATAAACAAAACTCCCTCAGACAACTGAGTACATTGCTCAGAAGAAGTTACAGAGATRTAGAGTTTCTGTGTTATGCATAAGAAAACAAAAAAACAAGTTGTAGAGATATTTCAAGTGAAAAGTAAAATAACCCATGAATCAAAATTGCAGGACTGGAAAGCAAAAAAAAACACCATCATATAAATTCAAATAAATTTAAAATATTCCATTTCATTTTATAACAAAAATAAAGTAACTTAAATACTACAGGTCTAAATGAATGACACTAATGGATTGTCAAACAAATGATATTTCTGGATAGTTTATAGATCAAAAATATGTTATATTAACATACCAGGAAATAACAGGAAATAACAGACACAATAAGTCTTACTGATATTGTGACAGCAACTGCAAATGTCATTTGCTTCAGAACATCCGTTTGGAAAGTGTTTTGATATATATAAGGGTAGTAGTGGATATTGAAAGACATATTTGTGTCCTCTGTTGGCTTTTTTTGAACTTGAAATCATACAAATAGCTTGCTGCATTTTTCTTATGCATTACTTTTAGAAGTTAACTAATTTTTATGGTTAAGGCTGGCTAACAATTCCAGTAAGTCCTTTACAACAAAACAAGTTCCATTTTTCAATACTGCCTTTCTATTTTGGTTTTTATTGTTTGGCGCACATACTTAAAATAAGGGTTCCTACTAGCAAAATCACTGACCATTTGAAACATTAAGTGGGAAATATGACCAGAAAATGCTACATAGCCTTTGAATGTTGGTTCTCATAAAACAAATAAAATAAATAAATAAAACAATAAAACAATAAAACAATAAATAATACAGAAACAGCAAGCCAGAGTCTGAGTCTTCATTTACTGAATACTCAGAATTTGGTCTTTAATCTGTTTCAAATTTTGATCTCTGCTGTGAGTGTAATTCTCTTTCTCCCATTTATCCTTGGATATAATTCTGTCATACCTAATAAGTATATTATAAAGACAAATTCCTTAATGTTTACAAAGCTGTGTATCTACAAGAAGTGTCATAGAAAAGCCTGCAAGGTACTTAAATTCTGCATTGAATACAAATTTATTAAATAGTGTCTATATACTAAAAATAGGCCCTAGAGTTGCCTGTAGAAGTAGAAAGAAAAGGAGTATGCAATTGTTTCCTATTTAGTATTTTCTACTCTATGCACCAAATGCAGCAGAAATGTTATAAAATAATAAAATAATAAAAAGTAGTGCATTTCATGCAATGACATTTTACTATTAGATATACACATGCATACAWTTATATTAACATTATTTATTCTAATTTGAACTTTTTTTTCCCTCTGGTTTCTATACCTTTAGCATATTTTTAATAGATGTTTATGGTAACTGTCCCTAGGAGACTTCTGCCTACCTCCTTTGAACTGATGAAGTTTTGCTGCACTAATTCTGAATGTTAGAACAATTCTCTCCCTTTTAGCTAAGCATTCTGATCAATTTTTTGATTTTTCTTGTAAGATCTGCTCTGCATTATGTCTCATAAGGAATGTCAAATCATGCACATGCAATTTGCTTGCTTTTTTCATCTAATTAATTCCACTTATGTTATGAAAAGCCAACATTTTGTTTGACATTATCTGTGTTTCAGTAATTTGTGTTTAAATCAAAGCTCCCATTTTTCCTCCTCCACCCTCATCTATTGGTGATTTTCTTGATAAATACTGATGGCCCTTTTGAAACAATAGGTTTGTTTGTGGATTAAAATTGCACACAAAATGAATATGAGAAGAGATTAAGTCAATGAATAAGTCTAGCACTATGCCAACAAATGGGACTGTGTCAGAAACTTGGTAACACAAAGCTCCTGAAGAGCTTGGCAATTAATTTATATTGAGGAAAAAAAAAAAAAAAAAAAAAAAAAAAANAAAAAAAAAGCAGTCACAAGTTAACCTTATGTCAAGGAAGAAAGTTAATCTGAACTCTAAGCATTGACTAAAGTCAATATAGCTCCCAGAACAAAGATTCTCAATTTAAGTATCAAGAATTTTGATCCCAATTATTTTACTCGCTAAAGTTATACAGTAATTATATAGGTTTTAAATATTTACTGAAATGTCAGCATCTAAAGACAATTGTGTTTCATATGTGGTAGGAACTGATTAATGYTCCTGTTGCAAATATTTGATTTGTGCACAGGCACTATTTTATTAATTGTAGTTGTAACATGACTACTGTGTTTACTTTGTTTGTAAATTCTTCTCTTAAATATACTCAAATACCTGAACCAATATATAGGAAAAAAAAAAAAAAAAAAAAAAAAAAAAAAAAAAAAAACAAAAAAAAAAAAAAAAAAAAAAAAAAAAAAAAAAAAAAAGAGAGAGAGAGAGAGAGAGAATTGAAATCAATTTACTCCTAAATTCTAGAATAAAAGCTCTAGTAAAAGCTATTGTACTGAACTGAAGAAATGATCTATGTAGTTAACTAGCCAGTCACTGACTTCAGTGGTGATAAGCACAAGATAACTTTATGCATTAACTTGCAAGAGATAAACTTTCTTGTAACTCTATTAGCTGAATTTATAGCATGGGCATGCCTAAGGCAAAATACTAAACAGCATCATAATCCTTCTTGTGTTGTTTACTCCAAGGTGTGCGTGCTGTAAAACTTTCATTTGTATTCCTGCTATTCCCACTAAACCTTTTCTGTATTCATTAGTCAATCTTTAGCCCCATCCATATGTGGTATATTTACTTCTGTCCATGACACAATTTTGAGTATAATGGCTGTTCAGACTTTTAATACCTCTAAATGACTTCTTCTCTTACAATGAATACAACCATTTTATTTTTAATACCTTTCCCCTTTACTCTTATGTGTCTTATTAATAGTAATCTTTTGTATAAACAGTCCCTATACATTTGTACTCAATGTGCTCAWTGCTTTGACCTTTCCATTTATTAATAATATGTATTATTTAGTTGAATTAATATGAGAAGAACAACCTATTTCATGTTGATCTGCACCAGGAACAGATTAATAGAAGATATCAGGGGGATGTTTYCCCACTGGATATGGTATGGTAACTACAAAAAGTGCCCTCACACTTGAGTCATGGTTTGAGGACTTCTGCCACACAGCTGTGCCACYAAGCTGAAGAAATATTTTCCATCTCGCTTGCCTTGAAAGTTGGTCCTTTCAATAGACTGGCAAAGTTATAGACACAATGAAGACATATAGATTATTTTAAGGCTTAGCATACCACATGTTCATTGCATCAATACAGGAAGGTTACATCCCCCTAGCTGTTGTATGACTTTATTATCAAAAACTACACAGAAAGTTTATTTAAATGAGTGTATCTATTACAAATGAGCTATGTTACGGCCAAGAGACTGTTTATTACATATTCCACAATTCCAGAGCAGATTCCATCCACAACTTTTTCTTGGATCCTTGTGATGCTCCTGGATTATGTTACTAGAACCTCCTTTCCTGTTATTTATGTGCTCTCCTATCCCTGAAGTCACTCTGTGCAAGCTCTCTATGGTTCTCTAGGATCTGTGCCATATCTAACTATTCCTTTCTGGCTTCATCATGTCCAGCACAGAGATTCAGTCCTCATTTCACGTTCCTTTTTCTTCAGAATCTTCAGAGCTTCTGAAATCTTCAGAACATCCTAAATCTAGTTTTATGTTAGTGCTAAACTAGTTTAGAAATAAATAGCAATTTTTCAGTTTTACAAGTCTCCCAATATTACTCACATGACAGTGCCTTACACAGTGTCTGTAAGCATTTATTTACCATGCACCACAGAAATATTCAGGAATCTCCATTTACACTATTACTTATTGTTAAATTATACTATTTTCCATGCCTTCCTACTTAATGCTGTGTCTTTTTTTTTTTTTTTTTTTTTTTTAGGAGACCACAGAGGACTACATTTTGACTGGAGTGCAGACGTGTGTGCTCTAGAGCGCAGAATAAAACAGGGAGCATTTAGGTCATTCAGCCCCAACATCAATGTGCAACAGGATCAGTGTTTTAGCAAAGCAATGTTTGATTTTTTTTTTTTTTTTTTTTTAATATTACTACATTGTGAATAAAGATTTTCATTCAAAAGCAATCAAAGGTTGTCCAGTGTTTCCCAATAATTAGAATCCAGTAGTGGTTATTTTGACTACCCATATTCAATCTTCATGCTGAAATCCAGAGCATATTAATTGCCCTGTCGAGTCACTTTAACCTAAGTATGTGGCAGATCATCCCAAGGCTAATGCTTTCAATTTCATGAAGAAAAATCTGCATTTGCATGCAAGAGTTCTGATAATGCTGTCAAGTCATATCCTGAGTTGTGAGCACACTGTAATGAAAAATTATACGTAGGAATGCCTGACAAAAGATAAAATCTCTAAACCTCCCATGGTCTTGCTGTTATTGATCATTTCTACACACGGTTAATTTGGCTCCATGTTCTCAGCTACCAGACATATATATATCTAGCTCAGCATGAATGTTACCTTTGATTATCCTGAACAGACTTCATGAAGATACAGAGCCCATTCTCTTGGAGTTTTTGTGGTGATGAATGTGCTTTAATGGACCTTTGAATTTGTTGTTGAACATGCTTCCCTTTAACCACAGTCTTTGAAGTTTATCTTTTTTCTTGAAATGTTCTGCAACTTCTCTGGTCAACCTGTTCTAGTATCCAATCACTACCACAGTAAAATAGCCTTTTTTTTTTTTTTTTTTTTTTCCTTATTTTTTTCCTGCTGTTCAAATTGAAATTTTCATATTTTCAGCTTGTGCCCATTTTGCCCATTGTCTTTTGTCCATCCCTTGGTGCCTACTACTGAGATGAGTCTGGCTCTAAATACTTAATAGATATTCAAATTTACCTAGGATGACTAAACAGCTGTTGAAATGTTTGGGCAATACAGCAATCATTTTTCCTCCAAGACTAATAATGGATTGGTAAGTTAGGAGAAAAGAATGTTATTGTGAGGGAAATTATTTTTATTTGATATTTTGAAGTGGATCGTATTTTCTAGTCTAAATGCTAGATGCTTTTCTAGATGCTTTTTTAGCATCTTCCAGTGAACAAAGAGGACAGAATTAGTCAGCAAACACAGTGTTAACAGCTGCATATTTACTAAAATGGCAGAAAATAGCTTACAAGCTCAGGATAACTTACAAAATTGAAGTTAAAACGTATGTGGTAACATACGATCAGTAGAATTTAGTCTCTGAGATACTTTTTACAGGATCATTCTCTTTCATAGAGATCTTAATTAACCTCAGCATCATATAATGAAACTTTTGATTCTCAATTGCTCGTGTAATATTTTAAGTGAGGTTTTTTCCCTCCAGTCTTTCTTTGAAGGCAAGTCATTGTTGCAAATATACCTAATTTTCCTTTTTATTATTTTTAAAATTGTTATGTTGCCTATTATGTTTGAAAACAGACTTTAYTAAGTAAATTATTGTTTCTCCACGACCAAAAGCAAGGTAATACCATAAGTGGCTTAACCTAGGCATGTTTTCATTGCCCAAACAAAAAGTGGAGTGGTTGCAGCAAGATAAGGTATTCATATGTATTAYTTATCTTGCTGTTAAATTGCTGCCAATAGAAACTGAGACTTGTTTTTAAMTCTGATGTCATGAGGCAAGGTCAGTTGTGTTACCCCACAACCTCCTCACCCAAAGGATTGCTGTGATTAGATATATAATAATAGATACTTATGCTGTATGCTTATGCTGCTGAAAGTCAGTAGAGAACGGTGGTGTTATGTGCAAGTAAAAGTCCTTTGAGAATACCTGGTTGCCAAATACTTCAAAGAAACAGTTTCTCTGTTAAGGGAGGATACTGGCAATTTTGACAGATATTTACTAAGGATCCTAAAGCTGGAGACTGTTTTGCAGAAATCATGGCCACATTTTAGATAGATGACAGAAATTGACAGCCACCAAAAAGAGCACAGAAAAGTAAAATAAAACACTTCTGAGTATGTTATGTGTTATGAACAAAAGTGGCCATTGGAATTGGTTCCATTGGAGCAATGTGTCTGAGTCTGGATTCAAGCCCATTAAATGTTAGCCATAATTTATATACAGCAATTGTGATCCTTCCAATAACTTTAATGCAGAATGCAATAAATTAACCACTCTCAGACATCTAGTCTGAGAGGCCTCACAAAGAGGCAAGATTCCAAATTAAAAGGAATATTAAATCTCTCTGGTACAGAATAAGGGCTTTTTCTTTTTCTTTTTTTTTTTTTTTTTCCCACTTTATTTTCGCTTCCCTTTAAAATTAATCTGTTACTGCTGGAATTAACAAAAACCACTACATATCATACTATTAAAAATGTGCTCTTTGTTGCTTCTGCTCATGCTCTAGTAGTTCAAACACTCGTCATAAAAAAAGACAAGGAAAACTTTTTGTCATTGATCTTTGTCCATTATTGTCATTCTAAAAAGCTATCATCAGGGACAAGTGGCAAATTCTTTGCTTAGTGTATACGGTCAGATACAATTTCCTAGTGCTTCTGGTTCTGCTATAAGGCTCAGAAATATGTAGCAGTGACATTTTTCTTTGATTCAATTAGGTGATTCTGCATTGCCCTTCTCCTCAGTGTTTCCTCAATGATGGTGGAAATGGTGGATTTAGGGCTTAAGAACAAAGCTTTTCCTCCATCATTTTATATTTATTCAAAGGCACATCCATTTCAGTATTTTAGGATGTGAGTGGATGATTATTGTACCTGATACTGACATTAGAGAGAGACTTTTGCACCTTCAGGTTGCTGAATTTATAATTCAAGTTGTTCAGAGTATATAACTTGCTATCTAAGCTGTACGGTAATTTTAGTTCACATGAAAAGGAAAAAAATGTTTGAGGGAAAATGCTGAAAATAAATGTTTACCTTGAAGTTGTTTAGAAGCAAGAAGGATTTGAAAATGTGCAGCGGCTAATTCAACACATACCTTAGAATGGCTGAGTTTATGGTTGCATTGCAAGCTGCTGCTCTTTTTTAAGGATGTAGCTAACTGTTACCTGACATTATCATCATGACAAGATATGTTAAAGCTTTGTTTTTTTGTCTGCCCTTTAGTGTTCAGCAAGATTCTTAGGTCTGTATAAGCCACAGCTTAGAAGTTGTTGTATCAGTACTTTTGCCTTGATACTCCACTATTTATCTATCTATCTATCTATCTATCTATCTATCTATCTATTTGTTATTTATTCTCAGAACTCTTATTTTTTAAGTCCCTTTTCTCACAGAAAGGAGCTTACTATAATTACTGATTCTGTGGATCACACTTGGGCAATACAGGGGGCATATTATTGCAACAATAATGTAAACTGAAGGCCTGTCATATCTTGGGAGACTATTTTTTTTTTTTTTTCGCTAATATCTCAGATGTGAAGTTACTTGCTACTTATTGTTACTATTGCATCTGAAACTTCCTATTCCATTTATTCTCCTTCAGATTTCTTGTGGAGCACCTAGAACATATGCCTCAGTTTTCCTCTGTGGAAAAAAAAAAAAAAAAAAAAAGAATATAATATTTCTTCCACTTCACTGAGCCTTTGTTGACAAATTTGTTTACAGTTCAAATGTGAAACGGTGCATTGGAAACAGGCTATAGTGTTCAGTACAGCTTTTGAAATATATGTTTCCTTGCATTTTCAAGAGTTTAGTAAATATGTGGACAAATTTTTGCAAACATATTTTGTAAAAGGTAGTCTCTGAGAACTTTTACAGAACAGAACAAATAAAYCCAATGTAGTGAACTAACCAGGTAATGAAAATAACCTCTTCCCTTTCATTTCCAAGTCCCTTCTTTTAGCCATAAGCCTGCTGTCTCAAACTCAGCTTTAATGGGCATTTCATATGATGTATTCTGTCGTAAGGCTGTCCCCGACTTTCTTTTTTTTCTTTCTTTTTTTTTTTTTTTTTTTTTTTTTTTGGAGATTCTCTTTCATTCAGAAATGAATTTAATTTGGAAATCTTCTCTTTCATTTGGAGAGACCAGGAATGCAGTGCCAAGACTGAGCTAAAGGCATGACATATTGATATCATCAACAAAGGCTAAAGAGGACTTGAACTATTATGTTGAAGGCACAATCGTCAGATAGCAGAGAACATGAATATGAGTATAGAATATTCATTAAAATAAGATCAAAGAACTGTGTAGTCTATACCCTGTCTTCAACAGTTGCATACAGCAAATATCCAGAGAAGAGTAAAGACATGGCAAGTGCTCAGCAGTACTTCTCCCAGAAAGCTGACCTGCTTACAGCAATTTCTGCTGTGCAGCTGCCATGCTATCTCTATATTTAATAACTCTTGAGATTTGCCTTCCATGACTTTTATTATTATTATTTCACTTTTTTGTCTCTTTTTAAACATTTATCAGCCATAAAATATGATACACCTGAAATTTTGTCTTTTTATTCATGTAACCAAGGCTAATGGATGAGAAGATTCTTTTTTTTTTTTAGTAGATTTACATATATTCACTGACTGCACAAAATGATGAGACATTGTTGTCTTAGATTCTACTCCAACACCAGTAAAAGAATAATTTTTTTCTCCTATCATGAAAGCATTAGATTCTGTCCATCCAATTCTTTTATTCACTTGGACTCCTTCAACTTCTCTGGATCACTCAATTCTTTACACAATATTTTCTCTCTTATCTCAGGATCCTAGCTGTGGCAGTGCTAAATTTCTACAATTTGCATTTATTCATATAGTTCTTAATGTTTACTCAGTTCTACCTCCAATCTACAGACCTTCCATACGTTCCTCATTCTTATCCTTTTGCTTTTTTCTCTTCTGTTTTTCCCAAATACCCTTAAAATCTTACTGCAAACAGAAATCGTTAAAAAATAAAGGAACAGAAAAAGAAAACCAAATATAAAGGAAAATCTGTTGCCTGCTAAACATAGTAAGATATTATCATGAAAAACAACTCTGATGGTAAATAATGTGAATAATATTTTGTAGTGTGAACTATGCTTATTGAATTTATCATTCATAGACATACTGTACTGTAACTTTATCCTGTGCATTGTTCTGTATTGAAGATAGATATTGCTTAGACTATATGTATTTATAAATACAAATAACTATATAGTAATAATGCTATGTATTACATACACATATGTAAAAATGGTGAGGTCTCATTTGAATATTATTAGTCATCCATCTCAAAAAGAATACTGCAGAAGTTGAGGGGGCTTATGTATGAATAATGAGAACAATCAAAGGCAAAGAGAAACTCATAGATGAAGAAAGACTGAAGAAACTGTCACTGTTTATATTACAAAAGAAAATAAAATCAAAGAAGACATGATAAGCCTATAAAATAATGGTTTGAGAAAATAGATCAAGAGCTTCTTATCTCTTACCATATAAACAAAAGAAACATACACTGAAATTGAAAACTGAAAATTTTAAAGTCTGTCAGAAATTAATACTGCATAGTTCATTGTGGAACATTTACCCACAGAAATTTCTAGAGATAAAAGTTGAAATTAAAAAAAAAAAAAAAAAAAATTAGCCATACAGTTTTTATTGCAAGTAACTAGAAAATAATCTTATGAGAAAGCTGTTTCCTACCTGAGGTCTTTTCCTACTCTGCTACACATTTTCATGTTTTCTTTATCCTTGATTCCTATTAAGGAAATAAATTTTTGAATATTTTAGGAGTCTGTGTTAAGTTCTGAGCTGTAGGCTTTCATCCACCACAGCCTCTACAGTATTCTTTCATCTTTTTTCACCATAGGACAGCCAGTCTGCTCCATCAGAGTGGGCTGGTCCTTACACTTCAGTCTGATTTCTACAGCCAGATTTCTACAAGCTAGATTTAATAAGGTCAAAGTTTGGCATTTGACCCACAAATATGTCGAAGTGTATTTGGCTAACACACTTTGCTGCATGCTTGTTTAACCTTCTTCTACAGTGCCTGAGAAGAGTTATGTAGGGATGGATGCAAGAGGTATCTAGGAATGGGATACAAAATTCAATGCAGGGGGAAGGAAAAAGTCTTCAAGAGTGTGTCTGCTAGAATGATATGTTCAATTTTTTTTTTTTTTTTTTTTTTTACTCATAGTTAAAGCGGAAAGCATCCAGCAGCTGGATTAAACAGAAGGCAGAGGGCTACAAAAAGACTTTTGAAACAAAGAATCACTGATAAAAAGAGGGATAAAGGAAGCATGGAGATAGAATCATAGAATCATAGAATGCCGAAGGTTGGAAGGGACCTCAGAGGTCATCGAGTCCAACCCCCCTGCTCACGCAGGGTCACCTAGA
>NW_020455927.1:33162-34152 GCF_003342845.1 Nothoprocta perdicaria | reverse complement strand
TTTAGGGCCCTTCAGGTTGAGGTCCACATCAGGCATGGAGATCTTGGGAGCCTTGATGTGCATTTCGGGCATCTTGAATTTGGGGCCTTTCATTTTTCCTTCAGGGCATTCCAACTCAATATCAGGTACGTCAACATCCACTTTGGGCCCTTGAATATCTATTTGTGGCCCTTTCAGCTCACCTTCCATCTTAGGAACTGTAACATCCATTTCTCCCCTTGCTTTATGTCCCTTTATGTTCAAATCGACATCCGGCACGGATATCTTCGGAGTTCTAATGTTCAGCTTCGGCATCCTGAACTTCGGGCCTTTCCATTTTCCTTCTGGACCTTCCACGTCTAGTTCCGCCTCTGGTCCGGAAATTTCCATGTCTCCTTTGGGCAGATTCACGTCTATGTCGGCCCCCTCAAACTTTGGGCCGGACACGTTGAAATGAGGCAACTTTACTTTAGGTGTTTTGAGTTTGGCTTCCGGACATTCCAGCTCCACATCTGGGGCCTCGACGTCTATTTTTGGACCCTTGATGTGGACTGATGGCTCTTTCAGTTCCCCTTCTATCCTCGGAACGGAAACATCCATCTCTCCTCTCACCTTATGGCCTTTTAGGTTCAGATCGACATCGGGCATGGATATTTTAGGTGCTTTGATGTTGAACTTAGGCATTTTAAACTTGGAACCTTTGATTTTCCCTTCTGGACATTCCAGGTCCACATCAGGCACCTCGACATCCACTTTGGGACCTTCCACCTCCATTTTGGGCCCTTTGAGGTCTCCATGGATCTTTGGACCAGAAATATCCACATCTCCCTTCAGTTTGGGGGCCTTCAACTTGAGGTCTACGTCTGGCATGGAGATTTTAGATGTCTGAATATTTAGTTCGGGCATTTTAAATTTGAGACCTTTTGCTTTTCCTTCTGGAACTCCAATGTCCACACTTGGCACCTCAATGTCCACTTTGGGACCAGAAATGTCCACCTCACCCTTTGGAAG
>NW_020455927.1:29371-31424 GCF_003342845.1 Nothoprocta perdicaria | reverse complement strand
AGGTTCAGGTCAATGTCGGGCATGGAGATTTGTGGGGTCTGGACGTGCATCTCTGGCACGGAAACTTTGGGGCCCTTGATGTCTACATCAGGCAGGTCTATCCCCACTTTGGGGCCTTTAATTCCCACCTGAGGTCCTTTCACGCTGCCACCTATCTGCGGGCTGGAAACATCCCCCTCTCCCTTCAGCTGAGGTCCCTTCACATTGACGGCCACGTCTGGCATGGATGTTTTGGAAGGCATTGAAATACCCGGCCCCTTCAGGGAACCTTCTGGACCTTCAAATTCCACATAAGGCGCCTTCACGTCAATCTGGGGACCTTTGGCATCAAAACCCAGTCCCTTGATGTCCCCTTCCATTCTTGGGACGGCAGCACTTGCATCTCCCTTCACATGAGYACCTTTCAGGTTCAGGTTTACATCAGCCATGGATATCTTGGGCATTTCGGTCTTCCCAAATGTGGGACCTTTCCATTCGCCTTTGATGGCCACGTCAGGAATGCCGACATGTCCCGTGTCCCCCTTTGGAAGCCCTTCCACGGTAGGACCTTGCCCTTGGGCGTCTAGGGTGGTAAATTTGGGAATGGTCATGTGGGGTATCTTCACTTTTCCCAGGCCACCCTGGGTGTCCAGGTCCGGAGTCACCTCAATGCTGCCTCCTCGGATATCCACTCCGGGGGCTTCCAGGGCTGGAGCCGGGATCTTCACAGCCCCCTTCAGCYCCATGTCCACCTGGGGCTGGGCGGCTTCAACCCCTTCCACCGACGGAGAGGACATTTTGGCACCCGTGATGTGAACAGAGGGTTCAGGAGCAGCCGGGGACAGAGGTGGCACCTTTGGCCCGGCAATGTCCACACCTCCTCGCACCACCTGAGCCTCCATGGCAGCATCCGCAGCGGGGAACCCGAATTTGGGCATTTTCATAGCAGGAAACTTGATTTTCCCAACCTCGCTGTCTGGTAGAGAAACATCTACTGCAGGCGCTTGGATGTCGGCCCCGGCAATATCCGCTTGCGGCCACTTTCCCGCTGGCTCCCATTGGATCCCCGCGCCAGGAACGGGCACTTTCCCGTCCAGCTTGGGGCCTCTCACGTGGAAGTCTCCATCTGGGCTTCCCATCTGTCCGTTCGCGTGGGGGCCGGGGCCGTGGAAGCCCGCGCCGGGAACGGGAACGTGGATCTCCGGAGTCCTCACGTGGCCGCCGGCGCCGTGCGCTCCYGACACTGCTGCCGTGGCCCTTCCCACCTCGGCCTTTCCCATGTGGACATCCAGCTTCGTGGGGATGGCGCAGGAGATGCCGGGAGCGTCCGTGGCCGGGGTGATCCTCRTCCCAGTTTTCCCAGGCTCCACATGGATGAATTCCTGCTGGGATGACCCCATCTTCCAATCGACGCTGCCGCCGTCGGGCCCTTTGGCTCCTTCGTGCCCGCTCACGTCGACCGTGTAGGCCGTGACCTTCCTGGTGACCGTGATGGTCCTGCTCTGCATTCCGCCCGCCTCCATGTCCGTGGCGTCCTCCGACTTCAGCCGGGGCTTGATCTTCTTCGTGTAGATCCTCCTGTACTCTTCATCATCCCCACTCTGCAAAGCAAGAGACGTGGGTCAACCCTTTGCTGGTGGCCAGTCCACGCCTGGGAGGAGGAGGGCGGCTCTTCTGGAGCCTGGGACCATGGCACAGCAGTGGGGATGGTGCCCACTGCACTCCCTGCTCCTAGCTGCCCATGGTGCAAGCGCTAGGACTGTCCCTGATGTCACCACGGTGCTAGGACCATCACCGCAGGCCGTAGGCCTAGGGTCACCATCACCATAGGACCAGGTTGTYCCCAGTGTCCCCCTCGGATGAGGACCATGCTCATCTCCAATGCCACCACAGGAGGAGGACCAAGATCTTCCTCAATGTCAGCATAAGACAAGGACCAAGATCTTCCCCAGTGTCCCTCAGTGTCCCCCAGAACTAGGACCAAGCTCTGTCTTGATGTCACCATTGGACAAGGACCAGGTTGGTTCCCCAGTGTCACTACAGGACAAGACCAAGCTCATTGTTGGTGTCACCA
>NW_020455927.1:20255-24980 GCF_003342845.1 Nothoprocta perdicaria | reverse complement strand
GCGGGCGCCGGGGGCCACGCACCCTCCTGGACGACGCCCATGCGGGCGGCGGGCGAGTTGCGCTGCACCCGCTTGACGAAGACGCCGGCGTCCGTCTGGTCGAGGGTGATGCCGTGCGAGCCGCTGCCCTGCCAGTTGGGCAGCAGCAGCTCCCGCGTCTCCTCCTCCTCCTTCTCCATCTGCGCCGGGGGGAAAACGGGATGCTGTCGGGATCCGCGCGGAAAAACGGGATGTGCGCGGAAAAACGGGATCTATGCAGAAAAATGGGATCCGTGCAGAAAAAACAGGATCCGCGTGGAAAAACAAGATCTACGGAAAGAATGGGATGTGCATGGAAAAATGGGATCCGTGCAGAAAAATGGGATGCGCGGAAAAACGGGATGCGTGCGGAAAAACGGGATGCGTGCGGAAAAACGGGATGCGCGTGGTAAAATGGACACGCGCGGAAAAATGGGATCTGCGTGGAAAATCAGGATGCACGCGGAAAATGGGATCCGTGTGGAAAAATGGGATGCGTGCAGAAAAATGGGATCCATGGAGAAACGGGATCCACGGAACAATGGGATTCGCGTGGAAAAACAGGATGCACGTAGAGAAATGGGATGCATGGAAAAATGGGATGCGCGGAGAAACAGGATGCGCGTGGAGAAATGGGATGTGCGCGGAAAAAGGGGATTCGCGGCATCTTTCCCGCCCGCTCCGCGCCCTCACCTCGCCGGGCTGCTGCGTCCCGCCGGAGCCGCCCCGGGAATGGCGCTGCTCTCCGCTCCGGGCCTCTCCGGGAGGGTCCTGCTGCTTCCCAGGCTGCCGGAGAGAGCGGCGCGGGCGCCGTGAGCCTCCCCTGGGCCGGCCCAACCGGGGCCAAAGCCGGGGGATTTGGGGGTGCGACCCTCATTTGGGGGTTCCGCCTGTCCTTTGGGCGCTGCAACCATCACTTGGGGGTTGCAACCTTCATTGTAGGGGGTTGGCCCTCCTTTTGGGGTTGCAACCTTCAATTTAGGGGTCTCAAGCCTCATTTTGGGGTTGAAACCTCCATTTTGGGGTTACAACCTTCAATTTGGGGGTTTCAAAGCTCATTTTGAGGTTGCAGCCTACATTTGGGGTTGCAACCTTCAATTTAGGGCTCTCAAGCCTCATTTTGGGGGTGCGACCTTCATTTGGGGGTTGTTACCTTCATGCGGGGCTTGCAAGCTTCATTTTGGGGCTGAAACCTTCATTTTGCAGCTGAGCCCCCCCCTTTAGAGCCACCTCTTCCTGCAGTTAACTGCAATTAAACCCAAACACCGCCCGGCAGGAAAGATAAAAACAGCCCAAGTCGCTTAAAATGAGCTTTTTCCCCCGTTTCTTTCTGGAAACGCCCCAATTCGCTGCRAGGAGCCCCCAGGGCCCATTCCGGCCATGCGGCCCCTGTCCTGAGCCTGGATTCCAACCGGGAAGCCCGGACGGGAGACCCCGGAGCAAGGCAGGGGATTTGAACCCCATTTTTAGGGACGTGGAAGCTGCAAGTTAGCGGGTTTTGGGGTTGCAAGCTTCATTTTGGGGTTGCAAGCTTCATTTTGGGGGGTTGCAAGCTTCATTTTGGGGGGTTGCACCCTTCAGTTCCTCAGTGCTTTATCCCAATGCAGCATCCCAATGCAAACCATTCCCGCCGGTCCCACCATGCGGGAGCGGGGACTTTGCACGGCGGCAACGCGCGGCGGCCGCAGAAGCATCTGGAAATTGAAATAAAAGGCTTAAAATAAATAAATTAAAGAGCAAAGCGGAGGCCAAACTGGTTTGTGACTCAGGGGAAGCGTCAGGAGCGAGTCCGTGGGCTGGGCTGGGTGGGGAGGTGACTCAGAGCGGGAGCGGCGCTCCGGCCGGAGCCGAGCACGGAGCCAGGACTGCAAAGGAATTCCCAAAGCCTCCTGCCATTCCAGAGGGTCCTTGCATGGAGCCAGGACTGCAAAGGAATTCCCAAAGCCTCCTGCCATTCCAGAGGGTCCTTGCATGGAGTCAGGACTGCAAAGGAATTCCCAAAGCCTCCTGCCATTCCGGAGGGTCCCTGCACGGAGCCAGGACTGCAAAGCAATTCCCAAACCCTGCTGTGATTCCAGAGGGTCCTTGCACAAAGCCAGGATTGCAAAGCAATTCCCAAACCGCCCTGAGATTCCAGAGGGTCTTTGCACAGAGCAAAGATCACAAAGCAATTCCCAAACCCTCCTGCCATTCCGGAAGGTCCTTTCCCAGAACATGGATTGCGAAGCAATTCCCAAATCCCTCTSGCCATTCCAGAGGATCTTTGCACCCAGCTGCAACGACCACAAAGCTCTTCACCCCCCACAAAAAAACCCCACCCAACCGGAAAAACCTTTCGCTTATCCGGACAAACGGGAGCGGATTCCCCAGCTCCGGGTGGCAAGGGGCCGGAGCCGGCGGGGCAGCCGGGATGGGTTTTCCAGCGGCCGGGAAGGGGAGACCTTCGCGACCGTCCTCGGCCGCTGCTATTCTCGGCTCCACCACGTGCTCCCCGCTCCCGTATTTTTAGCCGCCGTCGCATGCCGTGCCCGAGGCGTTCCCGGGAACACCGCGGGGAGCAGGGGGCTTTTCCCAAGGCCGGGTGCACCCCATTCRGAGGGGCTGCTCCCCATCCCGTGGGATCCCGAATCCGTAGATGCTCCAAGCAGCCGGGAGAAGGGTGACAGCGGGATCCTTCCTGGCTTGTTCCTCCCGGGAATGGCCCAGAGGATCCCGGTGCGTTTGCGGCAGCCCGGAGCTGTGCAACCTTTGCAGCCAAATCCTTGCAATTGCTCCTCAAATTCTTGTAATCCCTGCTGCAGAGTTGGACCCCAAATCTGTGCAATCACACCCCARATCTTTGCAGCCTCTATTGCATAGCAGGACCCTAAATCTGGGCAATCTTTACAGAGCAGCACCCAAAATCTGTGATTTCAACCCAAATCCTTGCAGCTGCTGTTGCACAGCAGCACCCCAAATCTTTGCCATTTTTGCAGCTCGGCAACCCAAATCCTYGCAATCTTTGCAGAACGACACCCAAATCTTTGCCGTTTTTGCACCATAACACCCCCAAACGTCACAGTCTGCAGAATAACACCTCAATCTGCCCTTTTTGCAGCGCAACACCCCAAATCTCTGCCGTGGCCTCCATGCATCCGGTCGCCGAATCCTTGGAAGCGCCGCGGCACGAAGCCGATGCCGACGGAGCCGGGAGCGCCCAGACGGAGGGTGGCCGGCGGCTGTAATCCCTGGGGACCGGCCGGGCCCGGCTCATTGTTGTCACCCGGCCGGGGACCGTGGTCTGATGCAATCCCAGAGCCGAGCGATGCCAAAAAAAAGCGGGATACAAAAGGGAGGATGTGCTGAGCCAAGCGGCAGCGGCGCAAATCCCCGGCAGGCACCCGGAGCCCGTTGCGGTGCCCCCAAAAAGCGGGGAGGAAACACGGCGGCACCTGGCTCTTCCCGCTGGGATTGCGCCTTGGGAATGGCATGGGAATTGTGTGCATCCCCACTGGGATTGCTCCCTGGGGATTGCATGGGAATTGCATGCAGTCCCACTGCGATTGCTCCTTGGGAATTGCATGCGGTCCTGCTAGGATTGCTCCCTGGGAATTGCATGGGAATTGCATGTATCCCCACTGGAGTTGCTCCTTGGGAATTGCATGCAGTCCTGCTGGGATTGCGCCTTGGGAACGGCATGGGAATTGCATTCAGCTCCGCTAGGATTGCTCATTGGGAATTGCATGGAGCTGTGGGATGTTGCAACACGCGGATTCCAGGGCGCTGAGCAGCCTGAGCTCGCTCATCCCGCTATTCCTCGGCATCTGCATCCATCCCATGCCCGTTGTTCCGCTTTGGAGCGTTGAGCAGGGAGAAGCGGCCTTGCTCCCTCTCTGGGTCACGGAGCGGGAAGGATCCGGCCCGGCTCCGATATCTGGGTGGGAAGCCAACACTTGCACCACCCATTGGAGCAGCAGGAGCTCCCTCTCTCCAAGCAAGCCGCATTCCAGGATGGGAATGCACCATTCCAACCCGGAAAGGCCGACGCCAGCGTTGGAATCACGCAGGGGCGAAAGCAGAAAAATAAATAAATAAGAAATAACTGAAACCGCCGACCGCGAGCWAAAGGGAAGCGACGGGAGCGGCTCCGAGGCGGCTGCCCACATCCCGGCTCCGACCAGTCGGACCAGCTCCCCGGCGGCGGCGGGATTCCCGGCGGCCAAGCGGGAGCCACTCGGCCGGCTCCGGGACCTGTCGATCCGGCTGCCCGGGCCGCCCGCTCCGGGGTGGGGACCGCGGTGGGGACGGATGAGGGCGCAGCTGAATGCAACGTTGCAAAACGGGTGCCCCCCCCCCGCCCCGCTTCCGCCTTTTGGGAATTTGGGCACATTTATGGCGGAGGATGGGGGGTAAATCCCGTTTGCAACCCCCCCCCACCCCGGTCCGCCTCCTGCTCTGTCCTGGCATTCCGGCTTGGAGCTCCTTGTTGTCACAGCCCCATTGCGCCCGTGTGGGACCCCCAGCACCCATAGGGGAGCCCCAAACCCAAACGGGACCGCCCAGAACCCATAGGGGATCTCCTGGCACCTTGGGGGACCCCCTGGCACCAATACAGGACCCCTTGGCACCAATACGGGATCCCTTGGCACCCGCATGGGACTCCCGGGACCCCCAGGGGATCCCCCAGGACCCATGTGGGACCCTCCGGCACCTACATTGGGACCAATA
>NW_020455927.1:10527-16440 GCF_003342845.1 Nothoprocta perdicaria | reverse complement strand
ATATTATATTATATTATATTATATTATATTATATTATATTATATTATATTATATTATATTATATTATATTATATTATATTATATTATATTATATTTATCATATCATATATATCATATCATATCATATCATATCAATCATATATTATAGTGTTCTTTAGTCTTTTATTGTTTTTATTCTCTTGCCCCCAACCCCAAATCCCACTTTTTCTTCCCCACTGGGTGCCCAATAGAATTCCAGGCAGTGGGAATGTCCCCCCCCGCCCCCCGGAGCCCCTCACCGTGGACACGGGGCTGGGGGGGCTGTTTACGAGCTGCGCCCGCCACGTTATAAATAACCGCGTTATAAATACCCGGGAGCGGCGAGTTCCGACGGACGGGTCGGGAACGCCGGCTGGAGAGCCGGGATCTCCCRCGGGGCGATGGGAACGCTGAGCTGGGATCATCCCAGAGCAATGGGATCATGGAACTGGGATCATTCCGGGGCAGTGGGATCACTGAGCTGGGATCCCCGCTCCATGTAACGGGATCATGGAGATGGGTTCCCCCCCACACACATCCCCCCTTGCCCCCCATGAAATGGGATCATGGAGTCGGGATCACTCTGGAGCAATGGGATTGTGGAGCTGGGATCCCTCCTTGCAATGGGATCGCGGAGTCGGGATCATTCTGGAGCAATGGGATCATGGAGTCRGGATCATTCCAGGGCAATGGGATCGCGGAGCTGGGATCTCCATCCAGGAAAGGGAGCAGCTCCTTCATGCACCGACTCCAGGGAAAAATAAAGTGCAGGATGCAGCAAACGGGATCCCGGCGGCGCCCTGGGCCGGGGCCTCCCCTTTCCCTCTTATTCCAAGAGTTTCCTGCTCGTTTTTGGGGCTAATTTTAGGCATTTGTGGCCGCTCAGGGGCTCTGCTCGGCTCCGCGTGCGGCCGCCCCGGGAAGCGGGAAGCGGCTCCGGCTCCGGAGGGGTTTCCCTGGCGTCTCCGTTGCCGCCGTCGGAGTTTCCCCGGCAACCGCGCCCATTATTTGCCTTTATTATGGCTCGGTCTCCATGGCGACGCGGGTGACGAGGCCCCGGAGCGGAGCCGGGGGATCCCTGGGATCGAGGCCACGGGATCCGCTGCTGCCGGAGGCTCCAGAGCCATTGGAGCCTCCGGAGAGCCTGGAGCTGCCCAGGGGGCTGTTGCACCCGGAGCCGTTGGAGATCCCACGGGACACCCTGCATGGAGCCCGCATGTATCCAGAGCCCATGGAGCCCCCGGAGCATCCGGAGACCCTGCCTGGAGGCCCGGCATTCCCGGAGGTACCAGAGACCCGGGAATCCCTGGAGATCTCGGAGCCCCTGGAGCCCCGGGAGCTGCTGGAGCCRCCGGGACGGCACCGGGCGCATCCGGAGCCGTGGGAGACCCTGGAGCCTCGGGACCCCCGGCACCGCGCCAGGCCTCCCGCAGCCCCCCACACCTGGGATCCCTGGGATGATTCCGGACACACCGGAATCCCTGGAGACTGTGGAACCTCCGAGGTTCCTGGAGCCGCGGGATACCCTGYGCTGAGGCCAGGCATATCCAGGGCMTTGGAATATCCTGCACTGAATCCATGTGCATCCAGAGCCCTGGAATATCCTGCACCGAATCCMYGTGTATCCAGAGGCCTGGAATACCTTGCTCTGAGTCTGGGCATATCCGGAGTTACTGGAGATCTTGGAATACCCTGCATGAAGGCCAGGCATATCCAGAGCTCTGGAATACCTTGCACTGATTCCATGTGCATCCAGAGCCCTGGAATTCCCTGCACTGAATCCATGTGTATCCTGGAATTCCCTGCAGCAAATCCCTGTGTAGCCAGAGCCCTGGAACACCCTGCACGGAGGCTGAGCATCTCCAGAGCCCTGGAATTCCCTGCACTGAATCCATGTGTATCCAGAGCCCTGGAATTCCCTGCACTGAATCCATGTGTATCCAGAGCCCTGGAATWSCCKGCACCGAATCCCTGTGTATCCAGAGGCCTGGAAYGCCCTGCACCGAATCCCTGTGTATCCAGAGGCCTGGAACGCCCTGCACGGATTCCGGCGGCTCCGGAGCGCCGGGAAGGCGGTGGATCGGAGCCGGAGCCGGGGCGGAGGCGGCGCTCCGGGCGCTCCGGACTCCGCGCTCCGGGCGCATGAGTCAGCGGCGGCTCCTTCCCGCCCGGAGCGCCGCGCTCCACGGAGGGGGCGGCGAGCCCGGCTTTTCCGGCCGCTGCCGACTCCGGAGCCGCGCGGCCTGGCAACGGGCACCGTAAACACACACAAACACGGGCGCGCGCAGGCGCACCTATGGATTCCTTGCGTCCTGTGCAAGGCGTGCAAGCGCGCGCACGCGGAGCATGCACGAGCGTGCCCGTGCATGCACGCAGCTGCACATGCATGCAGGCGTGTGCAATCACATACAGTATGYGTGCACACGCATGCACGCACACCCATGCACATGTGAATGCATGCAGACTCATGCCCACATGTGCAAACACTTGCACATGCGTGCAAACATGTACAGAAATATGCACCTATATACATGCACATGCATGCAAATGTGTGTGATTATATACAGCTATRTGAGTGCACATGCATGCAYGCACACCCATGCATGCGTGTGCAAACACATGCAAGKGCRTGCAGACGCATGCCCATGTATGCAAACACTTGCACGTGCATRCAAACACGTGCACAAWTATGCACCTATACACATGYACATGCATGCAAACACGTGCAATTATAGACAGCTATACGTGTGCACATGCATGCAYGCACACCCATGCATRCGYGTGCAAACACMKGCAAGKGCRTGCAGACTCATGCCCATGTGCGCAAACACTTGCACGTGCATGCAAACACGTGCACATATAGGCACCTATGCACACGCATGCATGTCCCTGCATATGTGTGCAACCACTTGCACATGCATGCAAACACATGCATAAGCATGCATGCACATGTGCATCCATGTATGTATGCGCACCCCTTTGCATATATGCACATATATATATATATATGTTGCATACCCATTTATATATGCACAGATCCATGCATATGCAAGCACCAACACGCAAATGCATGCATGCACACGCATGTACATGCATGCAAGGGCATGCGCACACCCTTGCGTGCCCGTGCACAGCCCCTCCCAACGGGAGCATTTCCAAACACGGGAGGATTCCGGCTGTTCCCAGCGCTCTGGGCTCCCCAGGAATGTCGGCGGGAGCCGCCCCCTCGCAAGCGCCTTTTCCCGGGCCCCCGGAGGCGGCCGCCGCATTCCGGAGCCCTGGCTCATCGCGCGGCCGCGGCGTTCCRGCCGGGATCCGCCAGGAAGAAACCACCCCGGGGGGACGCGGAGCCGGAGGAAATTCCTCTGCCAGCTCCGTTCTGTCTTCCTGAAGTGCAGGGAAAACTGCTGGAACACGGAGGGAGATGGGAAGCAGTGCAGCAGGATCCCCCTATGGATGGATGGATGGATGGGAAGGAAGGAAGAGCAGGGGGTGGGGGCAGGAATTACCCCCCATTCCCAATCTTGGTGCATTTTCAGCCCCCGGGTGCAATTCCCAATCTTGGTGCAATCCGGATCCCAGGGCAACACCTGGTGCAATTCCCAGTCCCAACCCCGGTGCAGCTCCTCATGCAATCCTGACTCCGATGCAACTCCTGCTGCGTCCCCAGGCCCTAGTGCAAWTCCAGGTGACATCCCGGTCCCGGGCGCAATCCCAGGGCTGGCGCTATCCTGGGTGCAATCCCATTCCCGGGTGCAAGCCCAGGCGTAGCCCCGCCCCAGGTGCAATCCCAGGTGCAATCCCATTCCAGGGGCAATTCTGGGTGCAACAACTGGGTGCAATTCCCTCCTCGGTGCAATCCCCTTCCCGGTGCAATCCCGGGTGCAATCCCGGGTGCAATCCCCTTCCCGGTGCAATCCCATTGCAGGTGCAATCCCAGTTGCAATTCCCCCTTCCCGGTGCAATCCCGCCCCGCTGCAGCCAGGCCTCGTGCTCGGAGCAGCGCGGCTGCGCCGGGGGATGTTTCGGATTCCGAGCTGGCTCCCGGCCACGGCCTTTGCCGAGCGCGGCCATTGGCACCGGGAAGAGCCGCCCGGCCCCAAGCCAGGAGCCAGGAAAACGCAGCCCGATTCCTGCTTCCCATCCCGGAGCGGCTGCCRCTCCAGAACCCCCTCTGGGAAGGATCGGAGCAAAACTGGGAGCACTGCGGGCGTCTTATGGCCTCCATCCCGTTTGCGGCCCTGGAATGTGCTTGGGAATAGGGGGCCGCGCGGAGCGGGGATTCCGGCAGCCGCTTCCCCTCTCCGCGCGTTGCCCAGCCCGGCGTGAGTCACCGGGGAAAGGGGAACCGCTCCGGATGCGGCAGAGCGGCAGCTCCCACAGCAGCCCCCTCGCGCCCTTCCCCATCCCGCAGCATTCCCGGCGGGATTGCTCCGCCTGGGATGGGGGGAGCGCCACGCACATGCCGCTCGCCAYGGTTGACAAGCGCAGCGCTCGGCAGGGCAGCATTCCGGCTCTGGGAACGCCGCTGCGCCGGAGCCGGGAAGGGCCGATCCCGAGGCCCTTCCGCGCATTCCTGCCGCCGCCTGTAAACAAACAGGAATTTGGCCGCGGCTCCGGGGGCTGCTCCCGCCTCCCGCCCACGCCCAGCCGGGAAGAGGCCCCGGAGCAGGGAAACACCCCGGAGGGAGCCCAGCGCCGGCACCCCGGACGGCACCAGGAAAGGGGCTGGAAAAGCCATGGAGAGGGGCTGGAAAACCCTTGCGAGGGGGGCATCATTCCTGGTGCAAAATCCCCACTTTGCATCAAGTTTTGCTGCAAATCTGTGTCTTTTTTTCCAGTTTATTTCCCAGTATGGGGTGTGGGGGGGGCACACGCATGGAGCAGCCCCCTCCRGAGCAGCATTCCCGTTTTCCCAAGGAAACGGCCGCGGGAAGGGCTTGGCACGACAGCGTGTGTGKGGGGGTGCTCGGTGAGTCAGTCCGTCCGTCCGTCCATCCGGCACCGCCCTGTTTTAAGCAAGAACAAGCCAAAAAAAGACCCAAATCCAGATGTGCGGGCGGGGGGGGGCGGACTGCAGCAATATTTGCACCGATATTTGCCCCGTTTGCACCACAATTTGCAGCAATATTTGCACCATGATTTGCAGAAATATTAGCACGCTTTGCAAATATTTGCACCCGTATTTCCACCACAATTTGCATGAGTATTTGCACAATTTGCACCCGTATTTGCACCATTCGCACCACAATTTGCATCAACATCTGCACTACGATTTGCAGCAATCTTCGCACCACGCTTTGCGCTAATATTTGCCCCGTCTGCACCACAACTTGCATCAATATTTGCACTGATTTGCAGCAATGTTTGCACTGATATTTGCCCTGTGATTTGCAGCAATCTTTGCACCATTTGCACCACAACTGGCATCAGTTTTTGCACCGTGGTTTGCAGAAATATTTGCACTGATTTTTGCAGTTTGCACAATTTGCAGCAATATTTGTGCTTTTTGCACCATTTGCACCACAATTTGCAGCAATATTTGCACTGTTTTTCGCGCTGTTTGCACCACAATTGGCAGCAGTATTTGCACCGATTTTTGCCCCATTTGCACAAGTTTCAGCAATATTTGCACTGATTTTTCACTCCGTTTGCACAATTTGCAGCAATACTTGCACTGATTTTTGCCCCGTGATTTGCAGCAACATTTGCCCCATTTGCACAATCGGCAGCAGTATTTGCACCAATTTTTGCCCCGTTTGCACCACAATTGGCAGCAGTATTTGCACTGATTTTTGCCCCGTTTGCACCACAATTTGCAGCAGTATTTGCACCGATTTTTGCCCGGTTTGCACCACAATTTGCAGCAATATTTGCAGCGATTTTTGCCCCGTT
>NW_020455927.1:5476-10112 GCF_003342845.1 Nothoprocta perdicaria | reverse complement strand
GCAGGATGCCAGCGGGTGACTCACCCTTCCTCGGCCCCCCCGAAGCGCCAGATGGAGCCGATTACACCCGGCCGCAAGGTCCCCCCCCCGGCCACAATGTCACGTTGTGGCCCCCCCATCACCATGGCACAACCCCCCCAAAAGTGCCCCATACTTGGGGTGCCCCCAAGTTGCTGGGTGTCCCCAAGATTTGGGGTGGTTCCCCCCACTAAAAGTCCCCAGTTTTGGGTGTCCCCCCCAAATGCCCAAGTTTTGGGGTGTCCCCAAGATTTGGGGTGTTCTTCCCCACTGGAAGTCCCCAGAGTTTGGGGTGTCCCCCCTCAAGTCCTCAAGGTTTAGGGGTGGTCCYTCCAAAGCTCCCCCTTTTTGGGGTGTCTCCAATGTTTGGCTGCCCCCCCCTCAAACCCCTAAGGTTTGGGGGGACTCTCCCATGTCCCCAAAGTTTGGGGGGTCCCTCTTGAACCCCCCAAGTTTTGGGGTGTCTCCAAAGTTTGGGGTGCCCAAGTCCCCAAGGTTCGGGGTGTCCCCCTCCAAGTTCCTCATATTTGGGGGTTCCCCCCCAAAGTCCCCCAGGCTTGAGGTGCCCCMAGTCCCCAAGATCAGGTTCTCCCCAATGTTTAGGGTCCCCCCTGTGAAGTCCCCAAGCTTTGAGGTGCCCCCCCCAAATCCCTAAGGTTTAGGGTGTCCCCTCCCCAACATCCCAAAGTTCAAGGTGCCCCCCAAGACCCCAACCTTTAGGGTGTCCCTTCCACATCCCCAAGGTTTGGGGTCCCTCAGGTTTAGGGTGTCACTCCCTGCTTAAATCCCTAAGGTTTGTGGGGCCCCCCGCCAAGTCCCCAGGATTTGGGGTGTCCCCAAGTTTAAGGTCCCCCCAAGTCCCCAGGATTTGGGGTGTCCCCCCCAGCCCCCACAACCCCCAGGGACACAAAGGGCTGGGGGGAGCAGGGTGCTCCCTCCATCCATGCGGATCCCCGCGGATCCCAAGGGAAAGGGGGAGCCACAGGGATGAGCCCCCTGTCCTCCCAGAGTTGGGGGGGTCACAGCGCCGCCCCCCAACCCTAAATCCCAGCGGGAATTTGCTGGACCCCCCCGCTTGTGCCCAGCCCTGACGGCACCCGGCTCAATCCAGCATTTTTCCAGCAGGAAGAGAGCGGGAGGCAGATCCCGAGCTCCGGCCCCCGGGGGGTTTATTTGCCGTTGGAATGCCGTGGGGGGGCACGCCGCTCCCGCCCCATTCCCGCGTGCGCGAGCGGCTCCCGCCGTCCCCCTTCCYGCTGCGAGTCCGTGCGGCGCCGGGCGCCTTCCTCCTCCTCCTCACTTGAAGATCTTGCCCTGGTTGAAGGGTTTTCCCACGTGCTGGAATTCTCCTTCCCACATGAAATATTCCTTGACCAGCGTYTTGCACTCGTCGCTGTCGCTGTCCAGCTTGCGCCAGGTGTAGGACTCGTAATCCACCTGCCAGTCGGGGCTCAGCTGGGGAAAAAGCAGTGGGAAAAGGTCGGCATTCCGGAGAAAAAGCATTCCCGGCATGCGCTGCCCTCCCTTTGGATGCGCTGCTCCTGCAGACGCCGAATCCGCAGCACAAAAACGGGATTTTCCCGATGTAGCAGGATGGGAGCCCCAGGGTGGCGCAGGGATCCCAAGCAGCCGCTCCTGGAGCGGCTTCTCTGGGATTCTCCCGACGCCACTCTCCTGAGGACGGGAATGCTCACCGGGAAGGCCAGCTCCTGCCCGCGGAACACCCACACTCCGGAGATGCTGCTGTCGTTGTTGGTTCCGAAGAGGATGACGCTGGCGAAGGCGTTTTTACGGAGCTTGTCCAAACGCTGGAACATCCCTGGGAAAGGACCGAGCGGCGGGAATCGAGCCGGGAACGCCGGGAAAAGCGGGGGGCTCGGGAAGGGAACGCAGGCCCTCACCCGTGATGAGGTTGCAGCTCATGAAGGTCTGGCTGAGCTCCTCCGGGAAGCGGTATTCCGCGTACCAGATGGACCAGCCCTCCCGGTCGAAGTGCTCCCAGAAGTGCGGCAGCGCCACGGAGAGCGTGTCCTCGTTGGAATACTTGCGCTTGAACTCGTCCAGGACGAAGGGGCTGCGTGGGGGGAAGCGGCACGGCGGGATTCCCTTCGGGAACGGCAGCTGTGCCCTTTTCCGCGCGGGAACGCGCGGCCCCGAGAGGCCGAGGGCGGCGAAAAAAACGCAGGAAAAAAACACGGGAAGGCGGCCGGGAAGCTCCCGCTTCCCGTGCCGGCAAGATGCTCACCTCTTGGGAAGGTGGGCGAAAGGATCCTTGGATTTGGGCTCGGCGGCCAGGGCCTGCTCGCACTCGTCCAGCTCTTCCTCCGGCGCCRGCTTCTTCTCTTCCTTCTTTTCCTGCTTTTTCTCCTCCTTGGGAGCTTTCTCCTTCTTGGGGGTGTCTTTTTTGGGCTGGTTCTCCGCGAATTTCTTGGCTGTGGGTGGAATAAGGACGGTCAATGGTCCTTGTTTCTAATGCTAAGGGAAAAGGGATAGATCCCGACGGGAAAAAGAGGGGTTCTGAAAGGAAGGAGGTGGATTCCCAAAGGAAAAAGAACCGGGTCTTCCCTTGGGAGCATCCTGCTTCCACAGCAGGAATCTCTGGGAACAAGAGAGGACCAAACTCCCGCCTGGTCCCCCGGAAAACATCCCAGAGAAGAACGGAGCAAYGGGGAAGGGGCCGAGCCCTTCGGCGCATCCCGGACAGGCTGGGAATGCCGGGAATGCCGCTCACCGTCGAACTGCGCCATCTTCTCGCAGAGCTTCACGTCGCCCAGCACCGCCTTGAACTGCGGCTGGTTGAGGCAGGTGACGAACCAGCGGTTGACGTTGACGAAGGGCTGCCGGAACGCCGGCTCCAGCACCTGGGAAAGGGCGTCAGGAATGGCGGGGCGCCGGGAACGCCGAGGCGCGCCGCCCGGCGGGCCCTTCCCRCGCGCTCCCACCTGCTTGTAGAGCCAGAGGAGCGTGCAGACCACGGTGATGTCGGCGAGCGAGACGCGCTCTCCCACCAGGAACGTCTGCGTCTTCAGGTGGGAATCCAGGACGCCCAGGACCCGCTTCACTTCCTCCTTGGCAAATTCCGTGGCCTGGGAAGGGGAAGGCGCCGCGGGACGGTCGGGATGCGGCCGCCTCCGGAACGCCTCCCTCGCCCTGCCCCGTTAGCCGCGACGGGAGCTCTCCGAATCCAGGGATCCTGCTGCGGATCCCAGGCGGCTGCTCCCTTGGGAAGCGACCTCCTCCATAGCCGGGATCAAAACTGGCTTTCCCGGGGCAAGCCCTTGGGAAGAGCGCCCCTATCCCAAGGGGCTGAGCGCTCCGTGGATTCTTGGGAGCAACCCCYGAGTGCCACGAGAGGAAAAATATAGGTTTTTCCCACCTCAAACCCAGATTCCCACCTTCGCTCCAGCCCTATCTCCCCGCAGAGGCAGCCTTTGGGAGCAGAGATAATTCCCGAGGGATCGGCCGGGAGCCCCCCCCGGGCCGCAGGGCGCCCGCTCACCTGCTTGTTGTAGTGCATGATTCCCAACGTCGGGAATACCCAGGTGCTGGCGGGGGGCACGATGTCGCTGTCGGCAAAGCTGACCCACTGCACGATCTCGGCGGCYGCCTCCGTGGTGGCGCCTCGGAGCTCCTCGTTACTCACTGGGAAACGGGGACAAAACGCCCCAATTTGGAGCCTGTCGGCTCGCAACAAGAGCAAAAACCCCCTTTTTCCAAAAAAAAAAAAGCAGGAAAAAAATCCATGCRCCCCTCCAAGACGAGCCGGGCGGCTTCCAAGCACCTCCTTGCTGATCTTGCCAAAAAGCCGCTTCCCGATCCGAAGAGGGGGAAAAGCGGGAGAGAAAGGAGCTTGGGAAGCAGCAGGAGGAGCCAAGGGGGGGTGACACCGGCACGGGGGGGTCTGCAGGGCCCAAAACACCCGGGGGGGGACCCGGGGGGACAGGCGCTCACCATAGTAGGCGATGGCGTTGCTCTCAAAGACGCAGAAACCGTCGTCRCCCTCGAACGCCGGCACCTGCGGGGCGCAAAACAGGGCCCGAAAGTGCCCGAACGGCCCCCATTTTGCGTCCGCGACCCGCCCCCGGCGGGAACTCACCTTTCCCAAGGGGAATTTCTTGAGGAACTCGGGCGTCTTGTTGGTCTGCCCGAAGTGGAAGTGCGGCGGGCTGGAGAGCACGCGGATCTTGGCACCGCTGTACTGGGCGGCGATGAGGGCCTTGAAGGCGCGCCAGTTCTCCGGGTAGGTGTACAGGGTCTGTGGGGGGGGGGGACAACAGGCGGCGGGGGGGGACAACAGGCGGCGGGCGGTGGTGACAGCCGCCGTGACGGGGACAACCCCCCGCGGGGTAACGGGACGCCCGCGGGGTGTTCCTATGGGGATCCGCCTGCCCGTGCCGGGCTCCGAGGTCTGGCTCCCTGCCCCCTAAAGAGCCAGTTTTGCCCCCCAAAATCGTTCCCTTCAATAAGACCCAGTTTCACCCCAAAATCCAGTCCCCCTCCACGGAAAACCCAGTTACTTCTCCCCAAAATCTGGTCCTCCTCCCCCCCAAAAAACGCAGTTTCATCCGAAGACCCAGTTCCCCGTCACCAAACACCAGGGTTCACCCCAAAAACCCTG
>NW_020455927.1:2844-5127 GCF_003342845.1 Nothoprocta perdicaria | reverse complement strand
GATGGCGGCGGATGCGGCGCGGAGCCGCCGCGCTCACCCCGGTCACCGCCATCTTGGAGGAGCGCCCACGGAGAGAGAGGGCGGTCGAGCGCGACGTCGCGCGACGCCGTAAAGTCCCGCAGTGCTGGCAAGGCTGGCGGCCGGGGCGGCGCGTGAAGCACGAACTGCCGTAAAGCGAGAGGGCGGAAAGTATGGTCAAGGAGGGGGCGCGCCTCTGCGCATGCGCGCTGCTGTCGCCGCATTAAAAGGGGCAAGGCGGCTTAAAGCGGCGATGCTCGTGGGGGGCCCCGCCCCCGCTCGCCGGTGCCGTTACGTCCCGGTACACCGGGTCGCTGCCCTCCCCCCTCCCCGTGATCCCAGCACTTCCGCTTTCCCCCAGCACGGGCTCCAATGGGGCCCTAGCACACGTTCCTCCTGCAAAAAAAGTGCCAAACATAACAAATTGAGCCAAAAAAGGTTAAAAATAATGGTAGTACAGAAAAAAAAACACATTAAAAAATAGACACTCTTTTTTATTGGGAAAACGGATGAACAGCAAAGGGGAAAGTGGGCCAAATGGCGGGTACCATCCGGTGATCCCTGTGGGAATGCCGTCATCTGGGCATTCGTCTGCTGCCGGGCTGAGAACGGACACACTTCAGCTCACGAGACCTGGAAAAGACACACGGAGAAGGAGCCCGGAGCGGTCCCGGCTCCGTCCCTCCATCCCGCAACCCATTTGCCAGGCTGGGAATGCCGGTGGAAGCGGCCGGGATCCGTCGGGAAGCGCGGGGCAGGACTCACCTAGGTAGTCGTCCATGAGGGAGCCGATGGCAAACTAGGAGGAAAAGGGATTTGCGGGAATTGCAGCGAGGATGGGAGGCTCCGGAAGGGGCTCCAAGCCCCGGAGGGAAAAGCTGGAGCCTCCGGCATTCCCGATGCCGGGGGGCGTCACTTACGATGTCGTTCTTATCCACCCGTGTACCCACAATCTTCAGGCGGATCTCGTCGTCCTGCTGGATCACGATGTCCTGAGGAGGAGGGAGGCYGGGATGAGGATCCACATGGAGCCAGAGAGGCTTCCGACCGCCATCCCAGCTCCCTCGGGAAGGGCGGAGCCGTTAGGGAAACGGGGGCAGATGACGGATGTTGCCAGCCCGGAGCCCAAAGGAGGTTGTTGGGAAGGGGCTGATGGGACGAAGAGGTGCCTCCACATCCCAAATTTTCCCTTCCGGACCATTCCCGCCATAGCCGAGCACTCACCTCATCCACCGTCTTGTAGCAGGGAGGGTTGGAATTGGGATCAAATTCCATCTCGGAAGGGATGGACTGTGAAGAGACAAAGAGTCACCCAGGAGCAAATCCAGCATTTCCGCAGCATTCCCTCTGCTCCAAGAGGATCTGGAGAGAATCCCCAAACTCACGTGCCGGGAGATGAAGCAGGACATGGGCCCGATCTCCGTGAAGAGCCCGACCTGGAGTGCGGAAGCAGCCCCGTGAGGCACGGGGAGCGGGCGCCGCGCGGCCCCCGATCCCGGCGGGTTTTCCCGGCGGGATTCCCGGCGGGATTCCCGGCGTCACCTTGTTCACTTGCGTCACCACGGCGTCCACCACCTCGCCCTTGAAGGGCCGGAACACGATGGCCTTGTACTTGACGGGATAGAGGACGAAGCCGCGGCCCGGCTGGATGACGCCGGCGCCGATGTTGTCGATGGTGGTGACGGCGATGACGAAGCCGTACCTGGGAGGAAGGGCGGCGTCACCCGGCTCCCGGTGTCCTCAGCTCCCGGGGACCCCCTGCTCCCGGTGTTCCCTGCTCCCGGGATCCCCAGCTCCCGATGTCCTCAGCTCCCAGGGACCCCCTGCTCCCGGGGTTCCCTGCTCCCAGGGATCCCCCCTGCTCCCGGGGTTCCCTGCTCCCAGGGATCCCCCCTGCTCCCGGGGTTCCCTGCTCCCAGGGTCCCCACTGTTCCCGGTGTTCCCTGCTCCCAGGGTCCCCAGCTCCCAAGGTCCCCCCCGCTCCCAGTGTTCCCTGCTCCCAGGGTCCCCGCTGTTCCCGGTGTTCCCTGCTCCCAGGGTCCCCAGCTCCCAGGGTCCCCCCCGCTCCTGGTGTTCCCTGCTCCCAGTGTCCCCAGCTCCCAGTGTTCCCTGCTCCCAGTGTCCCCAGCTCCCAGGGTCCCCCCCGCTCCTGGTTTTCCCTGCTCCTGCTCTCACCCCATTCCCGGTGTCCCTCCCTCTCCTGGTATCCCTTTATTTTGGTGCCCTCTCCCCAATTTCTCCCCCTCCCAGCGCCCCCTCCCTTCC
>NW_020455927.1:0-2181 GCF_003342845.1 Nothoprocta perdicaria | reverse complement strand
CCCACGTGATAAAACATCCTCCCGCCACGGCCGCCGCCGCCCCGCCGGAACGGACGGCCGCGGCCGCGAGCTCGCCGCTGATTGGCCGCTGCGCCCCGAGAGCTCGCCGCTGATTGGCTTCCGCACACTGAGAGCCCCGCCTTCTCAAGGGAAAGCCACGCCCCGTCAAGAGGGCTGGCCACACCCCCTCCGACTGATCCCGCGCATGCGCCGGAGAGCTGCGCAGGGGAAAGGCGGGGCCTCGAGCACGCGCATGCGCATGGGGTAAGAGCGTCGATGAACCTCCATGGCGTTGAGGGGGCGGGTCCAGAGGAGACGCGCGCCCTGATTGGTCAACCTGGGCGTGATTGACGGGAAGGACGTTGATTGACGGGGCTGGGAGTGATTGACAGGGGGCGATGATTGACGGGGAGGGAGGGGGAACCTGTAAGAGTAGCGGGGGGAGGGGACAAAGAGCCCCTGGACCCCTGGGAGGCACCAGGACCCCCCCCAAGCACTGGGAGCCCCCCGACATTCCCAGGAATCCCTGGGATCCCCCCAACACCCCCAGGAAGCACCGGGACCCCCCCAACCCCCGCAGCACCCCGGGAATCCCCAAGACMCCCCAAATCCACCCCCACAGACACGACTCGCCCCTTCCCTCCTGCTCTTTATTGAGAGAAGACGTGGGGGGGACCAGACCCCATTCTGGGGGGGACGGGGGACGCGYGCACCGCTGACACCCCCCTCCAAGAACAAAGGCACCCGAGCGCTCCCGGAAGCGGCAAATCCCGTGGGATTCCAGGCTCCAGGGGCCGGGAGAACCCCCAGGTCCCTCCAAGACCCCGGAGAAGCACCAGGTCTCTCCAAGACCCCGGAGAAGCTCCCAGGTGTCTCCAGAAGCCTCAGAGAAGCCCCCGGGTCTCTCTAAAGGCTCCAGAAAAGCCCCCAGGTCTCTCCAAGGAGCAAGAGAAGCCCCCAGGTCTCTCCAAAAGCCAGGAGAAGCCCCCAGGTCTCCCCAAAAGCCAGGAGAAGCCCCCGGCTCCCTCGCAAGACCCCAGAGAAGCCCCCAGGTCCCTCCAAGACCCCGGAGAAGCCCCCAGGTGTCTCCAAAAGCCCCAGAGGAGCCCCCAGGTCCCTCCAAGACCCCGGAGAAGCTCCCAGGTGTCTCCAAAAGCCCCAGAGAAGCCCCCAGGTCTCTCCAAGACCCCGGAGAAGCCCCCAGGTTTCCCCAAAAGCCAGGAGAAGCCCCCAGGTCTCTCCAAGACCCTGGAGAAGCTCCCAGGTGTCTCCAGAAGCCTCAGAGAAGCCCCCGGGTCTCTCTAAAGGCTCCAGAAAAGCCCCCAGGTCTCTCCAAGGCCCCAGAGGAGCACCCAGGTCCCTCCAAGACCCCGGAGAAACTCCCAGGTGTCTCCAAAAGCCCCAGAGAAGCCCCCAGGTCTCCCCAAGACCCCGGAGAAGCTCCCAGGTATCTCCAAAAGCCCCAGAGAAGCCCCCAGGTCTCCCCAAGACCCCGGAGCAGCCGCCGGCTCCCTCGCAAGCCCCGCGGAGCAGCCGCCGGCGCGGCGGCGGGCGCTCAGGTGCGGAAGCGGCCGGCCAGCAGCCCGAGGCGGTCGACGTTGCGGTGCAGCACGCTGTGCAGCACGGCCAGGTACTTGGCGGCGTCGGCGTCGCGGGCGAAGTCGCGCGCGAAGAGCCCGCGCTCGGCGCGGAAGGCGAAGCGCTGCGGCAGCGGCCCGTTGTCGCGCACGTACTCCCACACGCTGAGCAGCAGCAGGCGCAGCTCGAAGGGCGCCAGCCGGTGGAAGAGCTCGTGCATGTTGCCCAGCACGGGCGGCAGCAGCGCGCCCTCCGCCATGCAGGCCACGAGGGCGCACGAGGCGTGCAGGTGCCAGGGCGAGCTGGCCGTGTCGCCGTGCCGCGAGGCCTCCCAGTGCGCCAGCAGCGTGGCCAGCAGCCCGCGCAGCAGCGCCGAGCAGTAGCAGAGCGCGGGGCGGCCGGCGGCCACGAGCCGCAGCAGTGGGAAGAGCAGCGGCTGCTGGCGGAAGCGGCGGCAGATGCGCAGGTCGCGCTCCACGGTGCCGCGCGCCTGCTCCTCGGGCGGCCAGCACAGCTCGCCGCCCGCCGCCGGGCACACGCTCTCCACGAGCGCCGCCGCCACCGCCTTGGCCGCCTCGGGGCTCACGGTGGCTGGGGCGGCGT
>NW_020455926.1:32399-33873 GCF_003342845.1 Nothoprocta perdicaria | reverse complement strand
CCAGCTGAGATGGATGGAGGTGGCAGCGCCCGGACGCCTGGGCCCCTTGAGAGACGGGGGGCGTCCCGGACGCCTGGGGCCCTGCGGCTGCTGCTTGGGGGGGGGCAACCGGATGCCTGGGCCCCCTGGCACCCTGAGCCTGCCGGACACCTGGATCCTCCCTGGGAATGTCCCGGGGGGAGGGGAGACTCTGGGATGCCCGGGCCCTCCCTAGGGTCCCCCAGGAGCCCCTGGACATCTCAGCCCCCCTTTAGGGCCCCCCAGATGCCTGACCCTGCCCCCCCTGGCCGTACCCCCATTTCCCCCCTAGAAGCCCCTTATGGGGAGGGGGGTCCCGGAGGTGGGGGGTCCTGGGGGGGCTCGGGGCCCCCAGCCCGGCCGCAGGTCCATATAAGGCTCGTGCGGGCGGCGGGGCTATATATGGGCAAGGTTCGTCGGGCCTGGACGCCTGGGCCCTCCCTGTGCCCGGCGGGGGGGGGGGCCCGGATGCCTGGGCCCTCCCTGCCTGGGTGGGGGGGCAGGTGCTTGGGCTGTCCCTGCTCCTGGGGGGGCCCTGGGCTCTCCCTGTGACTTTGCCAGCGGGCCCAGGCGTCCGGGCGGCTCCATCTCCAACCCCCCTCCCCGCCCCCCCACCCTGACCCAGATCAGCCAAAGGGCCCAGGCGTCCGGGAGCTCCCCCCACCCCCCCCTTCCTGGGGTGGGAGGTCAGGGCCAGGGGCGACCCAGGGAGTGACCTGGCCATGACCCTGTGACCTGGGAGTGACCCCATGACCCCCCTGTGACCCCTGGGTGCTGCTCTGACCCCAGGGATCATCCTAGGAGTTGCCCCCTAGCCTGACTGCTGACCCCGTACTGACCTCTGACCTCACGCTGACCCTGCGCCAACCCCRCACTGCCCCCTGCCCCTGCACTGACCCCTTGCTGACCTCTGACTCCTTGACGACCCCTTGCTGACCCAATGCTGACCCTGCACTGACCCCACGCTGACCCCTGACCCCATGATAACCCCTGACCCTGCACTGACCTCACGCTGACCCCTGACCTCCTGCTGACCCTGTGCTGACCCCTGACCTCATGCTGACCCCACACTGACCTCTGACCCTGCACTGTCCTTTCACTCCGTGCTGACCCCTTGACCCCATGCTGCCCCTGACTGTGTTGACCCTGCACTGACCTCAYGCTGACCTCTGACCTCCTGCTGACCACACGCTGACCACTGACCCCGCGCTGCCCCCTGACCTCTCGCTGCCCCCTGACCCCGTGTTGACCCTGCCCTGACCCCTGCCCCCGCGCTGCCCCCGCAGCTGGCGCAGAAGTACGACGCGCAGAGCGAGCGGGAGCTCCGCGCCTGGATCGAGGGCGTCACCGGGCGCCGCATCGGGGACAACTTCATGGAGGGGCTCAAGGACGGCGTCATCCTCTGCGAGTACGGCGTSACCCCTGACCCCGTGACCCCTGACCCCTGACCATGACC
>NW_020455926.1:29935-31226 GCF_003342845.1 Nothoprocta perdicaria | reverse complement strand
AGGGCCATTTGGGGCCCCTTGGGTGCATTTGGGGGGTCCCTGGAACCATCAGAGTCCKCCCTGGGGTGGTTTCTGGGGTCCTGGGGCCACTTGGGGCCCTTGGGGGCTGTTTAGGGGGTCCCTGGGGCCCTTTGGGGCCATTTGAGACCATTGGGGTGTCCCCGGGGCCATTTGGGGGCTCCCCAGGGCCATTTCGGAGCCCATCCCCACTGTGTCCCCACGCGTGTCCCCACGGGTGACACCACCATGTCCCCACGGGTGACACCACCATGTCCCCGCGGGTGACGCCGTGTCCCGGTCCCCAGCTCGAGAACATCGGCAACTTCCTCAAGGGCATCCGGCGCTACGGGGTGAAGGCCCACGACATCTTCGAGGCCAACGACCTCTTCGAGAACACCAACCACACGCAGGTGCAGTCCACGCTCATGGCGCTCGCCAGCCAGGTGCGTCCCGCCCGCCACGCGGCCCCACGCTGTCCCCAAGTGTCCCCAGGGGTCTCCATGGATCTCCAAGGGGGCCCCAAGCAGCCCCATGGGGTCCCCAAGTGTCCCCATGGGTCACCACACTGTCCCCAAGAGGCCCCAGGGGTCACCACAAGGGTCCCAAAGAGCCCCACGAGAGCTGGGAGGTCCCCATGGTGTCCCCAYRGGTCACCATSGTGTCCCCAAGTGACCCCACGGGTCACCTCAAGGGCCCCATGGGAGCTGGGAGGTCCCCACGGGTCCCCACGGGTCTCCACAGTGTTCCCATGTGTCCCCACCACATCCCTACGGGGCACCACAGTGTCCCCAAGGGGTCCCACGGGAGCTGGGCGGTCCCCATGGTGTCCCCATAGGGCCTCAAAGGTCACCACAGGTCGCCATGGTGTCCCCAGGGGGCCCAAGAGGTCCCCAAAGCGCCCTACAGGGTCCCCATGTGTCCCCACAGGTCACAACACGGGCCCATGGGAGCTCGGAGGTCCCSCAGGGTCCCCAAGGGTCCCCATGTGTCCCCCCATGTYCCCATCGTGTCCCCAAGGGTGCCCACATGTCCCCACGAGGTCCCAGAGGAGCTGGGAGGTCCCCACGGGCCCCGAGGGGGTTGGGGCTTCCCCAAAGGGTCTCCATAAGGGTCCCCAAGGGCCCCGGGTGTCCCAGGGCCGGTGGCCCCGGGTGACACGCGGGTCCCGCAGGCCAAGACCAAGGGCAACAACGTGGGGCTGGGGGTCAAGTACGCGGAGAAGCAGCAGCGGCGCTTCCAGCCCGAGAAGCTGCGCGAGGGCCGCAGCATCATCGGCCTGCAGGTGACAGCG
>NW_020455926.1:25090-27196 GCF_003342845.1 Nothoprocta perdicaria | reverse complement strand
GACAGCGGCGGCTGCTGGCACTGCATGTCATGCACTAGGGTGGAGGGACACAGGGACAGGGGGGACATGGGGACAGCGACGTCCCCTGTCACTGCATGACACGCACTAGGGTGGCGGGGATGGGGACATGGGGACACTGCAGCCACCGCAGCCACCGGGGCCACCGCAGGCACCAGAGCCACCACTGCAGCCACCGGGGCCACCGCGGCCACTGTGTCCCCTACAGCCACTGTGTCTCCCACGGCCACGGTGTCCCCTGCAGCCGCTGCGGCCACCGTGTCCCTTGTGGCCACTGTGTCCCCTCCGACACTGTGTCTCCTGTGGCCACCGTGTCCCTGGCACCCCGTGTGTCCCCTACAGTCACTGTGTCCCTGCAGCCACCATGACCCCTACAGCCAATGTGACCCCCGTGGCCACCGTGTCCCCTCGCGGCCACCGTGTCCCTCGAGCTGCCACTGCCCTGATGGCAGGGCTGAGGTGCAATAAAGAGCGAGCACAAAGTGACGGTGTCACCTGGTTGGGGACACGGGGGGAGCTGCGACAAGGGGGGACATTGGGGACATGGGAGCTGTGATAAGGGAGGGCACTGCGGGGACGTGGGGGGACTTGGGGAGCAGCTGTGATGAGGGGGGACATTGGGGACACGGGGGGCTGAAACAAGGGGGGACATTGGGGACAGGAACACTGGGGACAGAAGGGACATGGGGACAGCAACTGAAACACGAGGGGGACATTGAGGGACACTGGGGACACAGCAGAGCGGAGACACCAGGGGGACAGGGAAACGGAGGGGGACAATGTCCCGAGGGGGACACTGGGGACAAGGGAACGGGAACTGAAACATGTGGGGACATTGGGGACACTGGGGACAAGGAAACTGGCACAAGAGGGACGTGGGGACAGGGGCACTGAAGCACGAGGGGGACAAGGGGGCAGGGGACACAGGGACAGGAGCACCAGGGGACACCGGTGACGTCCGTGACATCAGTGCCACGGAGGCACGAAGGGGACAAGGACACGGGGACAACGCGGGTGACACGAGGACAGCGGAAACAGAGACACCGGTTAACAAAGGAGCCACTAACGACGCCGGGGGGCCACGGGTCCCTGTCCCCCCCAAAAGGACGAAGCAGCCACAACCTGTGCCCCCAGTGGCCTTTATTGGGGGGGAGCCACCGTGTCCCCCCCGCGCGTGTCCCCAAAGACCGAAAAACGGTGAAAAACACAGGGAAAAAAGGAAAAAGAGTGAAAAAACCCCACCTGGGTGGGAGTAAATACCCAGGTGGGGGGTAAATACCCAGGCAGGGGTAAATCCCCGGGTGCGGGGGTGAATCCCCAGGTCGGGGGTAAATCCCCGCTACTGGTTGGCGGCCTCGCAGGCGTCGATCCAGTCGCTATAAACGTCCACGGGCTCCGAGAGGTCTGGGGGGTCAAGGAGGACACGGGGACAGGGACGGCCCCCCTGCCACGCGGGGACATTGTCACCACGTGGGACCATTGTCACCGCCTGGGGCCACTGTCACCTCGTGGGGTCACCACCGCCGCGCAGGGTCCTTGTCACCGCGCACGGGTCACCCGCACCATGGGGTGTCACCAGCATCATGCGGGTGTCGCTGTCACCGTGTGGGTGTCCCCACCTCCCTGCGGGTGCCACCGCGCAGGTGTCACTGTCACCATGCAGGTGTCAGCAGCACCATGCGGGTGTCGCTGTCACCGCGCAGGCAGCGGTGTCACCACGCGGGTGGCAAAGTCACTGTCCCCCCATGCAAGTGTCATTGTCACTAGGTGGGTGTCCCCACCCCTGTCCCCATCTCCTGTACGTGCCCCATCACCCACTCACCCACGTGTCCTCTCCCCCAGGTGTGCCCCCATCCCCCGTGTGTCCCCGTCCCCAGACATGTCCCCACGTGTCCCCGCGTGTCCCCGTGTGTCCCCAAGGATACAGGTGATGGGCGTCTGGAACTCCTCCAGGCACACGGTGCACGCGATGACACCCGTGTTCCGCGCACGGTCCCTGCGGGGACACCGGGGGGCAGCTGACACCCTGCCGTCCCCAAGGACCCCGCTGTCCCCAACATCCCCCTGCTGCCCCCAACGCCCCCCTGC
>NW_020455926.1:23014-24081 GCF_003342845.1 Nothoprocta perdicaria | reverse complement strand
CCCGGCCGCGTTTCCAACGGAGACCGCCACTTCCGCCCGACGCCGGAAGCGCGGCGCACGCAAAACCCCACCCCCTGGCTAGCGTCGCTGCTTCCGCCCTTCCCCTTGCCCGGCCTCGCTCCCCRTTGGGCGGCGGGCGGGACGCGCGGGAACACCAACAGCCAATGGGCGGCGGCGGTGCTGTGACGTCACGCCGGCACGCAKTTGGGAGGGGGACCCTAAATTAGGGGAAAATCGCCCCAGTTTGGGGGGTCAGGGGACCCGGGAGCCCTGGTGTGATTGGGGGGGTTGATGTCCCCGTGTCCCCAACTTTGTTCCCACTGGCGGCCACGGGGTGACTGGGGGGGGACGGGGACGTGCCCCCCCCTTCCCCATGCCCCCCACCCCTGTGTCCCATAGAGACCCCCCGTGGGGAGCGGGACGGGGGTGTCCCCGCGGGGACCCCCAGGATGGGGACAGGGACAGGATGGGGACGTCACCTATGGTGTCCCCTGGGATGGGGACATCCCTGCAGTGGCCGGGATGGGGACATCCCCCATGGGGGCTCCATGACGGGGGTRTCCCCCATGGTGGCCCCCGGGGGGACATGCCTGCAGTGGCCCCCAGGATGGGGACATCCTTGCAATGGTCCCCTGGGGAGGTCCCCGCGGTGGCCCCATGACGGGGACACCCCCTCAGGGGCCCCATTGACGAGGATGTCCCCGAAGTGGCCTCTGGGATGGGGACAGGGACAGGATGGGGACGTCCCCATGGTGGCCCCCGGGATGGGGAGGTCCCCATGGTGGCCCCATGACGGGGACGCCCCCTCAGGGGCCCCAGGCTCGTCCTGTGCCCAGGGCCCAGATAAGGGGCCGGGGACAGCGGGGCCTGGCCAGGGACAGCAGGGACACTGGGGACATTGGGGCCGGGCTGGGGACCAGGTGGCCCCCATGGTCACATGCTCCCCCTCCCTCCAGTCCCGATTTGGGGCTAAAAAGGCCGCTTTTGGGGCAGCTGCCCCATTTATTGTGCTAGGGGGGGCCCCAGGCCGGCTGGGGGACCCGGGGTGGGGGGGTCTTGATGGGGGG
>NW_020455926.1:17922-20391 GCF_003342845.1 Nothoprocta perdicaria | reverse complement strand
GGAGGGGGCTGTGATGGGGGGTCCAAGGGGTGCCTAATGGAGTCCCTGGAGGGTCCCTAGGGGGGTCCCTGGGTGTCCTTAGGGGGCCCTAGGGGTGTCTATGGGGGGATCCATAATGGGGGGGTCCCTGAGTGGGGGTCCATGGAGGTCCCTGGGAGGGTCCCTGAGGGTCCCCATAGGGGTGTCCCTGGGAATCCCTGCGGGATCGATGGGTATCCCCAGGTGCCCCCATAAGGGGTCCCTGACGGAGAGGGTCCCTGGGGGTCCCCAAGGGATATCCGTGGGGGTTCCATGATGGGGGGTCCCTGAGTGTCCCCACAGGGGGTGTCCCTGGGGGTTCCACAATGGGGGGTCCCTGGGAGTCCCCATAGGGTTTCCTAGGGGGATGTTATGGGGGGGTCCCTGGGGTTCCCACAGGGTCCCCCCACAGGGGGTCCTTGGGGGTGTCCATGATGGGGTGTCCCCATACAGGGTCCCCAGTGGGGTGTCATGGAGGGGGTCCCTGGGGGTGTCCATGATGGGGGTCCCTGGGGTCCCCACAGGGGGTCCCTGGGAGTTCCACCATGGGGGTCCCTGGGGGTGTCCATGATGGGGGTCCCTGGGGGTGTCCACCATGGGGGTCCCCAGGGGTTCCCACAAGGGGTCCCTGGGGGTCTCCACCATGGGGGTCYCCRGGGGTYCCCACARGGGGTCCCTGGGGGTCTCCACCATGGGGGTCCCCGGGGGTCCCCCGGTCCCCGCGGTCGCTCAGGGCGTGCGGGGGGGCAGGGCCACGCGGTAGAGCAGGCGGCCGGTGGCCTCCAGGAAGGTGACGGTCATGGCGGCCGCGTCCAGGCGCACGTGGGCGAAGGCGCCGGGCGACGCGGGGTCCCCGAAGAGGAAGCGCAGGGCGCCGGGGGGGACGGCGCCCGCGTGGCGCCGCGACGGCACCATGAAGTTCCCCGCGCCGCTCACCACGTAGGCGACCCCCTCGTCCTGCAGGAACTGGGGACGACAGGGGACATTGGGGACATGGGGACATGGGGACATSAGGGGTATTGGGGGGACATTCCTGAGGTGGCGCTGATCAGCATGAAGGCCACCCTCGTCCTGCAGGAACTGGGGACACAGGGATGTTGGGGGAATGTTGGGGGGACCACAGGGGTCATTGGGGACCCATATGGGGGATACAGGGAATATGGGGGTTTGACAGACATACCCCTATGTCCCCCCTTGTGTCCCTGTGTCCCCATTGTCCCAATGTCCCCATGTCCCCCATGTCCCCCAATGTCACCTGCACGCTGTGGTCGTGCCCGCTCAGGTAGGTGCTCATGTGTCCCCGTGTCCCCCATGTCCCCGTGTCCCCCATGTCCCCCATGTCCCCTGTCTCCGTGTCACCTGCACGTTGTGGTCGTGCCCGCTCAGGTAGGCGCTCATGTGTCCCCGTGTCCCCCATGTCCCCGTGTCCCCAATATCCATGTCCCCGTGTCCCCCATGTCCCCTGTCCCCCCCATCCCCGTGTCACCTGCACGTTGTGGTCGTGCCCGCTCAGGTAGGCGCTCACGCGGTGCTGCTGCAGCAGCGGCCGCAGCTCCCGCACCAGGCACTGGGTCGGGCCGTGCTCGCCCGCTGACCACAGCGGGTAGTGTCCGGCCACCAGCAGGTACCGGGTGTCCCCCGCGGCTGCCAGGCGCCGCCGCAGCCACCGCAGCTGCGCGGCCGCCGCGCCCGGACGCCGGGGCCCCCGCGGTGACGCCGTGTCACCCACGTCGCCATCGTCGCTGTCCCCGCACAGCAGCACCGTGTCCAGCACCAGCAGCCGCGCGGTGACGTTGGCGCCCGGCAGCGCCCAGCGCACGCTGTAGTAGGGGTGCGGGAAGTGCCTGCGGGGACACAGGGACATGGGGGACATGGGGACACAGGAGGGACATGGGGACATGGCAGGGACATGGGGGGACACGGCTGGTGTGGGGACGCTGTAGTAGGGGTGCGGGAAGTGCCTGTGGGGACACAGGGACATGGGGGACATGGGGGACATGGGAGGGACACAGGGGGACATGGAGGACATATGGATGGGGGTGACACAAGGACACATAAGGACCACGGGGGGGCACCCATGGACATGGGGACACAGGGAGCCCTGGGGACACTGACCAGCGTGGGGACAGCGGGATGGGGACACGGAGACACCCAGGGCACCCTTGGGGACATGGGGAGCCCTGGGGACCGCTTGGGCACACAGGGATTCCTGGGGACACAGGGACACCCTTGGGGACCCCTTGGGGACTGGGGGACACCCAGGACACCCTTGGGGACCCCTTGGGGACACGGGGATACCCTTGGGGACACTGACCAGCGTGGGGACAGCTGCGAATAGGCCACCTGCGCGGTGACGTTCCCGGCGTGGTCGTGGTTCCCGGCCAGGACCAGCCAGGGCAGCGGGCGCAGGGCGGGCGCCGAGAAGACCTGCTCGAAGGTGCTCTGGGGACA
>NW_020455926.1:13978-14942 GCF_003342845.1 Nothoprocta perdicaria | reverse complement strand
GGGGGGAGGAGCCCGGTGCGAGGGCGGGGCTAAGGGTGGTGGAGCCCCAGTTGGGGGGAGGGGGAGCATGTGGGGGGGATCCATTTAGATGGGGGGGCCCTATAGAGGGTCCCCAATGGGGGGGAGGGTCCCTATAGCTGTGGGGGGCCAAGGGAGATCCCTATAGGGGGTCCCCTGTGGAGGGGGTCTCCCCCCAGGGGGTCCCTATGCAGGGGTCTCTATTATGGGCCCCCCCTATGCAGGAGTCTCTATATGAGGCACCCATAGGGAGGTCCCAAAAGGGGGGGTCTCTATGTGGGGCCCCTATGGGGGGGTCCCAATTAAGTGCAAATTTGGTCCTTCTGCCCCCCCCCAGGAGCCCCAAAATAGAGAAAACTTGCAGAAAAGAAGTCAAAAAGCAGGAACCCCCGAAAAGGCAGCCCAGTGGCTGCTCCACCCATGGACGGAATCTGGGGGTTTACCCCAAAATCGCTTTAGGGGAGGAAGTGGGGTGGGACTCCAAATTTGCAGGTTTAACCCCAAATTGCAGGGTGGGGTGCTGAATGGGGGGAGGGGCTTTGCCCCCAAATTAGGATTTTTGACCCCAAATGGGAGGTTGGGGTGAAGGGGCTGAGTACCCCCCAAAATGAACGATTTCAACCCAAAGTTGGGCGGGTCAGACCAAAAACCGTGGGGTTTCACCCCAAAAGCAGTGCAGGGAAGGGAAACTGAGCTAAAATGGTGGGGTTTGACCCCAAAATGGGAGGCTGGGCGTGAGGGGGGGGGAATTGAACCAAAAATGGGGGGGTTGAGCCCAAAATGGCGGAGTTGGACCCCGTGGGGGGTTGAGGGTTTGACCCAAAACAGGGGGGTTTGACCCCAAAACGCCGGGGTTAGACCCCAAAACGGGTGGGTTTCACCCCAAAATGGGGAAGGGGGAGGGGTAATTGCACTTAATTAAAACATGGTGGGGCGGGGCCCGCGC
>NW_020455926.1:10161-12285 GCF_003342845.1 Nothoprocta perdicaria | reverse complement strand
AAGCAGCGTGTCATGTGACCGAGTGTGCGAGGAGCCAGCAAGGAGTCAATGGGTGTGCGAGGAGTGTGACGTGGAGTGTGCAATGGGTGTGCGAGGGGTGAGTGAGTGTGCAAGAGGTTAATGAGCGTGCAGGGGGTTAATGAGTGTGTGAGGGGTTAATGAGGGTGCAGTGGGCTAATAAGGTAACGGGCAGGGCGCCGGGTGCAAGGGGCACGGGGGGGGGCAGGGAGGAGCAGGTGTCCCCCCCACACGTGTGTCCCCCAATGCACACGTGTCCCCTCCCCTGTGTCCCCCCGCACACACGTGCCCGCCCATGCACACGTCCACTCCCCCACGTGTCCCCCCCATGCACACGGGTGTCCCCTCCCACGTGTACCCCCATACACGTGTCCCCCCATGCACACGCATGTCCTCCCCATGCACACGTGTGTCTCCTCCCCCCCTGTGCACACGCGTGTGCAATGGTGCCCCCCCGACAGATGGAGGTGACAGGAGGGACAAAGGGGACATGGTGGCAATTCCCCCCCCAGCTCAAACCCACCCCCAAAATGGGGGGAACAGGGAGGACAAAGACAATGGGGACAATGGCGCATGGGGACATGGGGCAGCCGGACCGGCCTCTGCCACCCTGGGGCTCCCGGTGCCACCTCGTGTCACCGCCCGGTGTCACCCGGCAGGACCCGGGGCCACCCCCGGCGGTGCCACCCCTGGCCCTGCGTGTCCCCGTCCCCACCAGTGTCCCCAGCCCATCCCTGTCCCCAAGGGGTCCCCAACACAACCCCCCATCCCTGCCCCCTTGGGGGTCCCCTGTCCCCGCCGTCCCCACAGGGTTCCCAGCTCCTCTCCCTGTCCCCACCCCAAGCGTCCCCATTTGCTCCTGTCCCCAAGGGGTGCCCGGCCCCATCAGTGTCCCCAACCTGTCCCCATCTCCATGGGTGTCCTCACCCTGTCCCCAAAGTTGTCCCCAGGGTGTCCCCATCCCACCCGTGTGCCCAAGGGGGGGTCTCCATCCCCACTGTTGTCCCCATCCCGTCCCTGTCCCCATCCTGTCCCCTATGCAGGTGGCAGGTGCCGTCACAGCGATGCCATGGTGGGGGGTGACATGGGTGCTATGGGGGTGACATGTGGGTGTCGGGGGGTGACATGTGGGTGTCCGTGGGTGGTGGCACTTACAGGGTGACGGGGCGGGGGTGGCGCCCGGGGGGCCACCTTTGGTGTCGGCCACCGGTAGAGGCACCGGCCGGGCCACCAGCGGGGGGGGTGGCACCAAGGGCCCCCCGGGGACACTGGGGACGGTGCCGCACGGCTGCAAGGACAGAGAGGGGACAGGGACCCCGTGTCCCCAGGGGGGTCCTGGGACGGGCTGGCACCGTGTCCCCAAGGTGACACKGGGGCCTGGGGGGTGGCACCGTGTCCCCAAAGGACCCTATGGCACCAGGGTGGCACCATGTCCCCAAGGTGACACTGGGGCCTGGAGGTGGCACCGTGTCCCCAAGGGACCCTATGGCACTGGGGGATGGGGGAGGGGGCCGCTGCAGGGGGTGACCCTGTGTGACCCCACAGGTTGACCTGTCCCTACCCTGGGCTCATTTGCATACAGGCCCCACCCACCTTATTTGCATAGCCTCACCCTAATGCAGGTGCAGGCACCACCTCTGGTGTCTCATTTGCATGGAGGCAACGCCCCCATTGCAACTCATCTGCATACAGCACCAGCCCTGCCCCTAGTGCCTCATTTGCATACAGGCTCCGCCCCTCTGCTGCTGCTCCCCGAGTCTCTATAGAACCCCCTTATCCTGATGTCCCCCTGTTGTCCCCCTGCTGGTCACAGTGTCCCCAGGAACCCCGGGGGGGGGGATGGGGACAGACCCCTGGGGAGGACAGACAGACACAGGGGGACAGTGACAGCGTCGGGGGGGGGCACCCGGCCATGCATCCCCGTGCGTGTCCCCAGGTGTCCCCATGCGTGTCCCCACCAGCCCCGTGCCCGTCCCCACGTGTCCCCAAATGCTCCTGCCCCCCTGACGTGTGTCCTCACAAGGACCTGTGCATGTCCCATGTCCCCAGGTGTCCCCATACATGCTCACGTGACCCCAAGTGCCCCCATGACCCCGCTTGTCCCCC
>NW_020455926.1:6480-8544 GCF_003342845.1 Nothoprocta perdicaria | reverse complement strand
CCCCGGGGGGGGGAGGGGGGGGTCGCTGCAGGGGGTGTCCCCATAGTGTCCCCAGGTGTCCTCAGGTGTCCCTGGGGGGGCCTGCGGGGGAGGGTGTCCCCGAGGTGTCCCCATGGGAGGGTCTCCCTGCAGGGGGTGTCCCCGTGAGGGTGTCCCCAGGGGGGTGTCCCCAAGTGTCCCCAGGGGGGTGTCCCGGTACCTGGCAGGGGGGCCCAGGTGGCGCCGCGCGAGGCCCCCGTAGAAGCCGCCGGGACCCTCGAGCTCGGCCAGCGAGAAGCCCCCGCCCGCGGGGGGGGCCACAGGCGCTGGGGACAGGGGGGCGTCACGCGGCCACCCCGCACACGCGTGTGCATGTGTCGGGGGAGTCACACACGCGTGTGCATGTGTGTGGGGGGGTCACACATGCGTGTGCAGGGGGTCATATATGTGTGACGAGGGTTATGGGTGTGCCGGGGGGTCACATACACGTGTGCCAGAGGGTCACGCATGTGGCACGGGGGGGGGGTCACGTGTGCAGTGGTTCTTCCCCCCTCCAATTCCCCCATGTCCCCCTCCCCTCTCATGCCCCTCCCCCTGGTCCCCTCCATGTCCCTTTGTGGCCCCGGGGTTCTTGTCCCACCCCCGCGGTGTCCCTATGATGTCCCTTCATGCCCCTCCCCAATGTCCCCACCCCCCCATACTTCCCTCGTCCCACCCACTGTGTCCCCTCATCTCCCCCTGTCCAGCCTCGTCCCTGCTGTGTCCCCCCGTGTCCCCAACCTGCCATGTCCCCCCGTCCCTGCCGTGTACCCCCGTGTCCCCAACCCTCCATGTCCCCCCCGTGTCCCCCCTCACTTACTCTGTGACACCCTCACCAGCTCGGTGGCGTTCCAGACGCCCGAGGTGACAAAGCAGTCCTGGAAGGCCAGGTGGCCTGGGGGACACAGGGGGACACAGAGGTGTCCCCAGGGTGTCCCCGGGCTGTCACCCAGGGGTCCCCAGGGTGTCTCTGGTGTCCCCAGGGCATCACAGGGGTATCCCCAGGGTGTCCCCAGTATCCCCAGGGTGTCCCTGCCGTGTCACTTGTGTCCACAGGGTGTCCCTGGTATCCTCAGGGTGTCACCCAGGGTATCCCTAGTGTCCCCAGGTATCCTCAGGGTGTCCCCTGTGTCCTCAGGGTGTCACCCAGGGTGTCCCCAGGGTGTCCCTGCTGTGTCACTTGTGTCCACGGGATGTCCCTGGTATCCTCAGGGTGTCCCCCCTGTCTTCAGGGTGTCACCCAGGGTGTCCCCAGGGTGTCCCTGCTGTGTCACCAGTGTCCATGGGGTGTCCCCGGTGTCCCCGAGGGTGTCACCACTGTCCCCGGGGGGGGTCCCCGGGTGTCCCCGCGGTGTCACTCACCATTGGGCAGCGGTTTRACGTCCACGTCCCCCTGCTGGTTGGAACTGTCCGATTGTCCCGATTCTGGGGGGGGAACGGAGGAGGTGTCAGCCCGGACGCCTGGGCCCCCAAGGTGAAGAGTGACATCAGGGCCATCGTGATGACACCCTGCCCCCACCCCAGCCCCGTGCAGGTCCCTGTCCCCTGGCACCAGGACACAGCAGCTCCCACACGTGTGCAAACCCTTGCACCAGTACATGGCGCCTCTCACATGGTGCCTCTCGCACGCGTGTGCAAACCCGTGTGCAAGGATGCACCAGGACGCTTTGCTCACGTGTGGGCACCGCTTGCACCAGGACACTGCTCACACGTGTGTAATCCCTTGCACAAGGACCCTGCTCTGCTCACACTTGTGTCCCCCTTGCCCCAGGACACCCCAGGAGACCCCCAGGACACCCCATTCCCAGCACTCACCAGACGCACGCACAAAATAGGCCACATAGAGGTGGAGCTCGCGCGCGGCCATGCCGATGTGGCACCCAGGACACCTCAGACCCCATTCCCACCCCACTCCCACCCCTTTGCAGCCCCATTCCCGCCCCATTCCCAGCACTCACCGGGGGCACGCACAAAGCAGGCCAGGTAGAGGTCGAGCTCGCGCGCGGCCACGCCGATGTGGCACCCAGGACACCCCAGACCCCATTC
>NW_020455926.1:3586-5264 GCF_003342845.1 Nothoprocta perdicaria | reverse complement strand
CCCAGGGCAGGGAAATTGGGTGGGGGGGAGATGCAGGGGTGTCCCAGAGGAGCAGGGGGCTCCCAATGGCCCCCAAAGGCTCCCAGGGCGCAGGACGGTGCTGGGGACGTCCCTGTCCGGGTGTCATCCCGATCCCAGGGGACCCGGGGGCCAATTCCAGCTCCCGGGATCAGCCTGGATGTGGTCCTGCTCCCGAGCCCCTCCCCGTTCCAGGGATCATCCCGATCCCGGGGGAAGCTCAGCCCCGAGCCCATCCCGGCACCGGGAGCAGCCCCGATCCCAGTGCCGGGAAGGCGTCTGGGATCGTGCCCATCCCAGGAAGCGGCGCCCGGCTGCAGGAATCACTCTCGTCCCAAAGAATCTGCCTGGATCTGGGGAAATCCCCCGTTCCTCCCAGAGGAACTGCCTCCTATCCTGGAAAACTGCCCTGATCCCAGGGAAATGGGGATCAGGCCCTGGGGAATTGCTCTAATCCCAAAGAAACCCAGCCCGGCTCCAGGAATCGCTCAGATCCCCGAGAACCGCTCTGATCCCAAAGAAGTGCTCCGATCGCACAGGAATGCGGATCAGGCCCTAGGAATGGCTCCGATCCCAATCCCGGGGAACTGCTCTGGCCCCTGGCGCACCCAGCGCAGCGCCGGGAATGCTCCGATCCCAAGGAAGCGCTTGAAGCCAGGGGAAACCGGGGCCCGGCCGCAGGAAAGCACCGTGATCCCAGGGGAAAAGGCTGTGATCCTGGGGAAAAGGCTCCAATTCCTAAGGAAAAAGCTCCAATCCCAGGGAAAAGGCTCCGATCTCAAAGGAAAAGGCTCCGATCCYGAAGGAAAAGGCTCCGATYCCAAGGAAACAGCTCCGATCCCAAGGAAACAGCTCYGATCCCGAAAGGAAAAGGCTCCGATTCCGGGAAAACCACTGCGATGCCGGGAAATCGGCAGCTCCGATCTCACAGAATTCCCAGCCCAGCCTTGGGGAACCGCCACGATCCCGGGGGAAAAGGCTCTGATCCCGGGGAAACAGCTCCGGTCCCAGTGGGAAAAGGTTCCGATCCCGGGGAAATGGCTCCGGTCCTGGAGAAGCTCCACTCGGGCTCCCCCTCCGGGAACGTCGCTCCCAGCCCCGGGAAGCACTGGGAGCGGCAGCTCCGCTCCGACCTCCCCGCGGTCCCCAGTGCCGCCGTATCCCGGTGCCACCGCGTCCCGCTCCGGGTGTCAGCGCCTGTCCCCGGTGCCACCCGAGCCCCGACCTCCCCGCGGTCCCCGGTGCCGCCGTATCCCGGTGCCACCGCATCCCGCTCCGGGTGTCAGCGCCCATCCCCGGTGCCACCCGAGCCCCGACCTCCCCGCGGTCCCCGGTGCCGCCGTATCCCGGTGCCACCGCGTCCCGCTCCGGGTGTCAGCGCCCATCCCCGATGTCCCCGCGGTCCCCGCAAGTTTCTCGGGCTCTGACAGAGCTGCCAGAGCTCCCGGCGGGTCCTTGTCCCCATCCCCGTCCCCATTCCTGTCCCCGTCCCCATCCTGTCCCCATCCCTATCCCCATCCCTGTCTCCATCCCCATCCCTGACCTCGCAGGTGCCGGTCCCCGTCCCTGTCCCTACCATCGCGGTGACACATCCTGGCCGCGGTGGCAGCGGCGACAGAGGCTCCCGGAGCCGGCGGCGGCAGAACCAGCGGTGGGGGGG
>NW_020455926.1:0-1607 GCF_003342845.1 Nothoprocta perdicaria | reverse complement strand
GGCTCCACGCAGAAGGTGTCGGATCCTTCCCACAGGGGGCCCTGGCACCCAGGACAGGCGAGGGGGCCCAGGCGTCCGGGGCTCTTTAAGTGTTGGGGGGGGCCCAGACATTCGCCCCCTCCCGCCCCCCCCATGGCAGGGGCCCAGGCGTCTGGGGGGGCTGTGCCGCAGCCCTGCCGCAGTGTGTTGGCAGCGCCGGGCCCAGGCGTCCGGGCGCGCCGCCCCCCCCAAACCCCGAGCCAAAGGAGGGGCCCGGGCATCTGGGCACCCCGCCGTTGCAGCGGGACCAGGAGTCCGAGGGCTGCTGGGGGGGGGGCGGGGAAGGGGGCACCCCAGGGTCCCCCGCCACCGGCGCTGTCCAAAAAAGCTCTTTGGTGCCATCAATAATGCAGGGACGGAGGCTCCATTAGCGGCGGCGCCGGGGACGTGGGGACACGGCGGGGACAGGGACAAGAGGAGCGAGCGGCAGCGCTTGGTGACGCTGGCAGGGGGCACCTATAGGGGACATAAGGGTGCAGGGGGCACCTGTGTTGCATGTACGGGGCGCACAGGACACACATGTTGCATGTACGGGGTGCAAGGGCCACACGTGTTGCATGTTGCATGCGTGGGGTGCACAGGGGCAGCGCCTAGGCGTGCAACACACGCAACATGCTTGAGACACGCGTTCTCATGCCCCACAGGTGTGCACCGCCTGTGCACACGCTTGCACCACATGTGTGCAACCCGCACGCGATTGCATCAGCCGGCGCCACATGCGGCCCGCGCCGCTGCACACRCGTGTGCACCCGTGTCCCCGCACATGGGGCTGCCCCCAAAAAACTGCCCCCAAAAAACTGCACGTGTGAAATTGCACCCAAAAATTTGCACCCTAAAAAAACCATCCTAATTTGCACCTTAAAAAGAAATTTTTGCACTCACGCAATCGAGCCCCAGATTTGCACCCATCCAATTGCAGCCCCAAATGCTCTGCCCCCCCCCCGCAATTTGGCCCTCTTTAAAAGCCTCTTGCTCCTCTCATCCCCCTTCTCCTTTCCCTTTTTCCTGCTTTCTTCCCGTTTTCCCCCCTTTTGCTTTTTGCCGCCTTTCAGTCCCTTCTTTCCCCTTCCCTTTTTCCTGCCCCCTCTGCCACCCTCCAGCCCCGTTTTCCCCTCTGCAATTTCCTCTTTTCCCCTCATTTTTTTGCTGCGCTTTCCCCCCTTTTCGGCCTTTCCAGGTCCCCTTCTCTCCCCCCCATGGATTTTTCCCTCTCTTTTCACACACTTTTCGCTCCATTTTTTCCCTGCACTTTCCCTTTCCCTCCCCCCGTGCTTTTTGGCTCTGACTTTCTTTGCATTTTTCTTCTTTTCCCCTTGCATTTTTTGCTCCTTTTCTTGGCATTTTTGCTCCTTTTTCTTTGCCTTTTTGCTCCTTTTCTTGGCATTTCCCCTCTTCTCCCTTTGCATTTTTCCCCCTGCATTTTTCCCTTCAGCGCCCCCCCTTTTTTGGGGCATTTCCCCTTTTCCCTCCTTTACATTTCCACCTTTTCTCCTCCTGCATTTTTGCTCTTCCCTCCTTTGCATTTTCGCTCTTCTCCACTGATTTTTTTTTTCTTTTTTTTTTTTGCT
>NW_020455925.1:16309-37592 GCF_003342845.1 Nothoprocta perdicaria | reverse complement strand
TCTCATCACCCACCACATAACTGCTACAGCTATGAAAGAGATTCGGTAGAAACACATTATCGCTCTTGCTCAGTACAGTCCCTCCCTTACTCTCTGCACACAACAGTTTCTTCCTATCTTCACAGTACATGTGGCACAACTTCTCTCTTCCTTTAAAGCACGACACACACACATTGGCTCTTTTGCTCTTCGTGCACCTCACTTGCTCGCTGCTTCTTCAGAGCACAAGGCACACACCTTCCCTCCTCTTCCATAGTGCACGCACACATTTCCTCTTTTTACGCTGTGCTCACTCAGGACTCTCTTGCTCCATCTCCACAGCACACACAGGACAACATAGCTCCTTCTCCAGTCACCTCAGGGTCTTGCTTCACTAATCAGTACACACAAGCCACACACCCTTCATCTCCAAAACATATGTGACGCACATTGCCTCCTTGCACACTGTGCTGCACGTGCATGTTCACTCGCAGCGTTTTGTTGCACAACAGAGCACAAGAGACACACATTCGCTGCTACTCCAAAGCAAACGTAGTGTATTTTCGCTTCTTCTGCTCTGCTCACACTGCACATATTGCCTGCAGCTCCAGAGCACACAGGCACATGCTTGCTCTTTCCTCGCTCTCCACAAAGCGCATCATCACTGCTTGTTCTCTGCTCACACAACTGACAGTCGTCCATGTGCAGAGCCCTAGAGGAGTGCAATAGCTCCTTCTGCACAGCTTCCCAACAAAGACCTGTGATCCTTTTGCTGTAGTCATGACAGAGGTCTTCCTCCTCTCAGAAAAAAAAGGTACAGCACACCCCTCATTTGTGGGCCAGAACTCAACCTGCCTTGACAGGGTCTCAAGTATAGTGCTGCTGTTGGAGCTAGACCTGCTTGAAGTTGTCGGCCACAAATCCTATGAAGGACAAGATAAGGCTGGATCTTCCTGAACAAAGGGAACTACAGAAGGGAGCATTCTTTCAAGGTTGTAGATAAACTTACTCTGCTTTATGTTTGTGGATAAGTCTGTGTTTGTTGCTCAGTACTTTTTTATAACCTGCTTGTAGCTTCTTTTGTATTTAATCATTCAAGGAGTGCCCGATTTGAAGAAGCACCCAATCCGCGTAAGTCACTCCACCTTCTGATCAATATAAACGTGTGTGTAACAACAATAAAATGGACACTTTTCTTGCATCAAGCTATGTCCTGTCTCTCCGTCATGGCAAATTGGTGACCCCGGCGTTATCTAAGGGATCGGCTTAAGGATCGAGAACCACCTATCTCCATGGCATGTTGCCAGTCCCACAGGATGTTGAATGAGCTGCTGAAAGGAAGCAGGAGCCTGCCCGCATCAATCCCTCCAGAGTAGAGCGGTGAGCTCTGGGAAACCTGTGAAGTCAGATATCTTCCCCAGAGAGAGACGTTTATGAGCTTATGAAAGCTCTCCTTAAAAAACATGGAAAGTATATTTCTGGGCATGACCTCAAGCTGATCCTTAAATGGGTACAAGTGAAGATGCCCACTGTAACTGCGTCCTCTGTCTTTACGCGGGAACTCTGGGATGATGTGGGGGTGAAACTATGGGATGCAGCAACAGCAGGAAACGCTGAAGCCCAGTTCATGCTCCCCTGGTGGAGGATTGTTTTTGAGACTCTGAAAGCATGAGAGAAAATTCATAAGGATAAAGCAGGGGAGGAGCAAAGGTCCCCTCCCACAGCTCCCCCGGCGCTGCCGGAGAATGAACCCTTGAGAGTGGGTGCTGAGAGACCTGAGAGCGGGATACCCCTCTTTCGACCCGGGTCCAGTCAACCATGAACATGAGCCAGACCTCTACCTCCCTAACCCGCGAGATGTATGGGCTAATATAAAACGCCAAGCCTTGAAAGAAGGCGAGTTAGAGATCACAAAAACAATTTTACCCCCGTGATTTATCAGGGTTGGGGGGCACGGTGGGAGGCTTTGCCTTTCTCGGTAATTAAGGAGCTCCGGCGTACTGTTACTGAGCACGGGCTTTCTTCACCATATTTTGCAAGTTTGTTATCTTCTGGTTTTGATACCTGTCGCTGTCGTGGCGGACTAATAATGACACCTGGTCGAAATAATCACAGAGAGAATAGAGAGAGAGAGAGAGAGAGAGAGCTCTATTAAGCCGTAAGTGTTCTTTTATATGCTTATGTAAAATCATGTCATTGACTTATTGGTTGCAACAGTCAGCAAAATACAATAACAAGGTTGTGATTGGACAAACTTCAGCTTGGTCAGTTTTGCAAGTTTTCTCACCCTACTCTGTAGCTGAAACTTTTCTTAGACTTGTTTACAGTTTTCTGCTATACAAGTAACTTCTCTTTCTCACGGGTACATTCTGAAGTCTTCAAGGTTAACCCTCTCCGCTAAGGGAGCTAGGGATCTCACAGACCTGCTGTAATCGCTGACAGATACCTATGTTTTGACTCCGCATGATTTGAAGTCTTTGGCACAATTGCTCTTAACCCTGACACAGTACTCCCTATGGGAGTCACACTGGCAGGGGGACTCCAAAAATTTCTTAAGACTTATACGGGTCACGGCAATGCTGCTGTAGCTGCACTGACTATAGAACACCTTACTGGCACAGGTCAGCACTCTGATCCGGTGGCTCAAGCCCGGGATATCCCACGGGAAGCTCTTGAAACGACTCACGAAGAAACGAGCCCTTCTTAAGGTCCCTGATTCACAAAAACCGCAAAAAAAAAAAAAAAAAAAAACCTTTACTATGATTACCCAGGACTCCCGGGAACCTTATATGCAGTTTATTGATAGGCTGAGGCAAGCTCTGGAGTGTCAAATAGAAAATGCAGAAGCACGGGAGATTTTGTTGTTAAAATTGGCTGTAGAAAAATGTTAACGTAGGTTGCAAAAAATTGCTCAAGTCTCTCCCAAACCTGAACCCCACACTAGTGGAAATGATGGAAGCTTGTAATAGATTTGGCACTATGGATCATAAGTATGAAGCCATGGCTGCCCCTTTCGCGGCCATGCAAAGCCCCGGGAGGCCTGGAAATTGTTATGGTTGCAGTAAACCTGGCCATCTGAAAAAGAATTGTTTGACTATTAATGCTGGTGCCAGGTCCCAGGCCCCTGGGATTTGCCCAAGATGCCGAAAAGGGTGCCATTATGCTAATCAATGTCGGTCCGAGTATAATTTTCATGGCCAGCCAAGGCAGGGAAATCGATTGTGGAGCGCGGGGCAGCGACATGCGCAGACACAAGTGCCGCGGCCAACATTTCAAACCATCCAGAGGGAGGCAGCAGCGCCTCAAGTCTTCGCCCAGCAACAACCGGGAGTGCCGGACTGGACCTGGCAATCGCCCACACACTAACATTACTCGATTCTTCGGTTCAGCTATTATCAACTAATATTTTGGGGCCCTTACCCCCTAAAACACAAGCTCTTTTGTTAGGAAGATCATCTACCACGTTGTCAGGACTTTTTGTACTACAAGGAGTCATTGATCCTGACAGTACTGACGAAATTAAAATCATGGCATGGACCCCGTTTCCTCCCTGTACCGTGCCAAAAGAGAGCTGTATAGCACAGCTGATATTGATTCCCACAGGGACGGACTCCCCAGTTCCTAACCCGCCTCAACAAAGATGGGGAGGGTTTGGATCTATGGGGAACCCACAAATTTTATGCGTACAATCTATTTCCCAGAAACGACCTGTGTACCAATGTACCCTTATCCATGGAGGGCAGCAAGTAGTGTTAAACGGAATTATTGATGCTGGAGCTGATGTTACAGTAATATCCCAGGCCAAGTGGCCTCCACAATGGCCCCTGGCTAATATCTCCAAACATTGGCTGGAATTGGAGGAACTGGTAGTAGCCATCAAAATCTGGGGTTAATCCAAATCAAGGGTCCAGAAGGGCATATAGCCTCTGTTAAACCCTTTGTGTTACCTGTTCCTATGATTCTGTGGGGGCGCGATGTGATGGCGCAGTGGGGAATGTTCATTCAGACCCATTTTTAGACGGGGCCATTGAAGTGCGCGATACCCTAAAATTAACACGGAAAACTGATACACCTATTTGGGTAGATCAATGGCCCCTACCGTTGAAAAAGCTTCGCGCCCTCCAAGAGTTAGTTACAGAGCGGTTAACAAAAGGGCATATTGTGCCTTCTACTAGTCCTTGGAATTTACCTGTTTTTGTCATTAAGAAACAGACTGGCAAGTGGTACCTGATCCATGACCTCAGGAAAATTAATGATGCTATGGAAGATACAGGAGCCCTCCAACCAGGACTCCTGTACCCTACCATGATTCCTCAAAATTGGCACTTGACTGTTATTGACCTCAAAGACTGTTTTTTTTTAATATCCCACTGCATCCAGATGATGCTCCTAAATTTGCTTTTTCAGTCCCAAGCATCAACATGCAAGCCCTGTTGCAAAGATATCAGTGAGTTGTGCTGCCACAAGGAATGAAGAATAGTCCTACGATATGTCAGTGGTATGTGGCTAAAGTACTCAGTCCTGTCAGGACTGCGATGCCTAATGTCTTGCTGTATTATTACATGGATGACATCTTAGTGGCTGCACAACATCACGAGGTCATGGAGGAAGCTGTAGCACTTGTCACGGCTACCGTTAACTTGGCAGGCCTCTGTATTGCACCAGAGAAAATTCAGAAAATATTGCCATGGAAGTACTTGGGCTGTCGCATAAGGGCTCAAACCATACTTCCCCAGCCTTTACAAATACGAGCAGACATAAAAAATTTACATGATATACAGAAATTGCTGGGAACAATCAATTGGGTCCGACCGCTGTTGGGAATTTCTAATGCGGACTTAGGTCCTCTATTCAAACTGCTAAGAGCGAGCACTGACTTATGCTCCCTCCGCAGCCTTGACCCGGAAGCTATTAATTCGTTGCAGAAAGTTGCCACAGCAATTAGTGGCAGACAAGCACATCGATGGGCTCCTGAGCTACCCTTTTACCTAATAATTTTAAATCCTGCTCGACAACCTCATGCACTAATATTTCAATGGGATGCTCAGAAACCAGATCCAYTGTTAGTTATTGAATGGGTCTTTTTGTCAAATCAACCTACGAAAACCATTTCAACACAGCACTAGATGTTTGCTTCTCTGATAATTAAGGCAAGGTAGCATTTGTTAACATTATCAGGAGTAGATTTTCCTTGTATTTCTTTACCCGTGACAAACATGTACTTACAGTGGCTATACCAGCAATCAGATGCCTTCTGTATAGCATTAACGGACTATACAGGACAACTCACATCCCACCCACCTTCACATAAACTGTTCAATGTGGACTTTCATCTGCTATCCAGACCAAAAAGGAGCGATCAGCCATTACAAGCCCTCACTGTGTTTACGGATGGGTCTGGAAAATCACACAAATCAGTCATTTTATGATGGGATGACCAATATAGTCGATGGGACTCCGATGTAGAGACTGTTCCTGGCTCGCCCCAGATAGTGGAACTGATTGCGGTTGTTTGAGTTTTTCACAGGTAGTCTGTACCACTTAACCTTATCACTGAAACAGTCATACAAGAAGGTTAACAGAGCACATAGCCTGTTTAACAGCACGTTTAGGAAAGGCATGTTTAACAAAGCTCATAGCTCTGTCTCTAAGGTGGCCTTGAGGAGAGAAAAACAAGAGCCAAGCAGAGAGGGATGCAAAGGGGGAGCACCGAGAAATGAACTAACCAACAACCAAGCAAGGATGCCTGTTTTCCTCTTACATGTTGTTTTGCAGTAGGCAGAATAAGTGGATAAGCGGAATGAAATCTAATACGTAAATTTGTTGCTTTTTCTGAGAAATGATCATGAAACAAGAAAGAAATGTAAATTGCTGGTATTTGATTTGAAGATGTTAGAAGGAAATGTGATTTTTGGTAACTGATTTGAATGATTATGGAGGACAAAAAGAAGGTATCTCAGTTTTGTTTGGCTTGCTGTACAGAGAAGAATGTTTGACAGACTATTTGTAAGTGGATGATGAGGAAGAGGATGTGCAATTGTTGGTCTACTGGGAAAAGAGGGATTGATGAGACTGGGACCAAATATGGGGATGCGTAAGTTGATGCTTAAACAATATCAGCAGTTAATATTACATGGAGTAAAGCATCCAGTGCTTGGACCTGTTGTAAAACTATATCAAGTTGTATAAGTTAAGGCTGAGGATCCCCCTACTTTTTCACGTAATTTTGTGAGACTGCTGAAAAATGAACAGACTTGCATCTTGAAGACGAAGCTGAACAACAGATTGATGACAACTGGGACCCATTTGCACAATGCAAATGGGCATGGCTTTGGTTACAAAAGCTGTTGCTAGAACTGTTTTTCTTGCTTATAGTATTCATTTGTATTACAGGTTGTATTCCTTGTGTAATTGCATTGCTATGTAGAATGATTGAAACTACCATGCTAGGGGTACCTACCCAGGTTAAAASAGATAATGGGCCAAGCCATTGTTGAGTGTGCCCATGGCACCCTGAAAACTATGCTAAAAACAGAAAGGGGGAGTATGGACTGCTACCCCTGAGGAACGTCTACAGAAAGCCTTATATGTTTTTAACTTTTTGAATTGTTCTTTAATAGATAATAATCCCCCGATAGTTCGACACTTCTCCTTCTCCACCTTCTGATCTATATAAACGTGTGTGTAACAACAATAAAATGGACACTTTGCTTGCATCAAGCTATGTCCCGTCTCTCAGTCGCGGCAATCATCCATTCTCAGTGAGCTGAATGTCGATGCCTGTTCTGTGTGTTCTCACCCTGGATGCCGCCCTGTGCCCTGTGCTCTGGGTGTCCCTGCTGGAGCAGGGGGGTTGGACTAGATGATCTCTAGAGGTCCCTTCCAACCTCAACCATTCTGTCACTGTCACTCTGTCACATGCTGCAACTCTGAGAGAGATTCGGCATAAACACATTCTTTCAAGAGGCTTATTTTATTAAAGCATCTTGAAAGCAGAAGCATTTTATGATTGGCAATGCATAAATCATGCAATTCTCAGCTAGCAGAGCAAAGGCTTCTGGCATTTATTTTTCATTTCAATGGGCTTAAGGCTTTTTCTGAAGATAAATCCAAAGGGCTCACGCTCTTGAGGTTTACAGGAAAAAGCAAGCACCACTGTTAGCTAACTCCTGCAGGGAGTGGAATGAAATGGCATGCAGTACTGAAACCTGAATTCTCTTGTTTTCTACTGAGCTACCAGGTGGTATTTACAGCTTTTGGAGGGTTCACAGAGAGAGAGACTGATCATTCAATTCAGGAGACCACATCCTGCATTTTAGATACATCTTAGCTGAAAAATTGGTCAATCTGTTGGAATTTGCCCATTTTCTAATGTCTAATAGCTTGGCGATTTTTGCTCCATGTGGAAAAGCCCTGGGGGTTGGGGATGGGGGCGGCTGTGTTTACCCCTGCATTAATGGTCACACTGCCACTTCCACTGCTTCCACTGCTTCCCTGTGTCGGGGAGGAGGAGGATGCGTAGGTTCTTTGGGGGTGTGGGAGGCACACAGAGTAGATAACAAAGGAGCCACCCTCTTCACTTCCGCTCCTGGGCTCCTGGCTCTTCCTCTACGCTGTGCCTCCATTCTGTCAGGGTGATCCGATATTGCGTGGGGATCAGCATCATTTTGGTGATTAGCTTAGAGTTGTGTGGCACAAACCAATGGGACTCCATTATGTTTTCCAGTGAGTTCATCGTAAAAGGAGTTATCAACCCATTCTCTCACACTGCCTTTTGGAGTCCTCTTATCATGTTGTACTCTAAAGGCTGATATTGTGGAACCTGGTCACATGAATATGCAACTAGGAAAATAGAGAGCACTTCTACATCGCCGGCTTTCCTGGCTTCTCAGTGTAGCCCAGCCTGTTGGTTGTGCGGATCAGGCGGAAACAGATTTGGCTCTTGTTCAGGGTCTACAGCTCCTGGACCTAGCGGATCGTCAGGGAAATCCATATGAGCCATAGCACACGCTGCACCTTGATCTGTGCTTTCATCTGGCTCAGGTGGAATGTAGGGTTTTACCCTTTTATTTTACCAGAGTCTCCAGAGACAGAACCCTTCTCCACAACCTTTCGAAGATGATGGTGAGCGGCTTCGCTAGGACATCTGCCAGTTCACACAACACTCTATGGAGCATGTCATCAGGGCCCATGGATTTCTGGGGCTTGAGTTTCTTAGGTGTTCTCTGACTCACTCTTCCTCTCCCCAGGGCAAGTCTTCCTCTCTCCGCTTCTCTTCTCTTGTCCTTAGGGTCTGGCATTGTAGAGGGCCGCCCTTGGCAAACACTAAAGTAAAAAAGACATCTAGCAACTCTGCTTTTTCTGTGTTTTTTTTTTGCAACCAGGGCACCCACCCTGTTTACCAGAGGACCCACGTTTTCCCCCTTCTAATGTTACACTGTAACATTACCACCTAATCATCATTACACAAGAAAGAGAAGAGTGATTAAGAAAAGGATACATCACCAATTGCCTAAATATGATACCATCATCCAGATTCACAGTCGCTGGGGAGCCCCCGTTGCGGCGATGATTTGGAGAGGCTTCCAGTAACTGGGAGGTCTGACGCGGTGCATCCGCTCATAAACAAAGTCTCCAAAGTCGCTGCAAGAGGGTCCAGCTTTTATAAAACCAAATTAGCAAAACTGGCTGAGAACTGGCTCACAACCCTCACTTGGGTCGGTGGTTCAGCATCTAGCAGTTCATAACTGTGTGAGCTTCTTTTGCATTTCTTACAATATTGATTTGCACTCCCAATTTAGCCATCAAATGCCCTCCCAGCAGATTGTGCACAATTTCGGACAAAAAGAAATTAATGCACTAACAATTTATCCCCTACACCTACTAAGAGCAGCTGCATAAGATGCACTCCCTCATTTTATCCACAGTGGGAGTGTGTGTTTCATTTTGGCCCACCTGCGGGTGCTCACCCTCCCATAATTGACGAGCTTTTGCAAGAACATCCTAGGGTCCAAATAGAATTCCTAAAAGAAAACCCCAATCTTTCCAAGTGTAATTTGCATTTCCCAGATCCTCATCTACCTTTTTCTTCCACTCCTTTCAGATCATCCTAAATAAGGGGGCTTTTTTTTTTTTTCCTTTTTTTTAATTAATGCCCTTATATCTTGGGTGGTCTGAGGCACGATCACAAATCCAATGCCCTTGTCCTGCCCCTTCAATGGAATCTGTTGTAGAGGCATTTGCCGAATTATTGTCTGAGCTTTGGGGGCTTTGCCATTGCCATTAATGTCCACTTGATGTCCTCCCTGAGCATCCCTTATTTCACCATTACCATTACTGCCCACCCTGGGCATCCCTGTCAGGATTGTCACCCATTTTCCCCCCATTGTCCCATAGTACTCACCAGTGAGACTTCAGTGGCCCTTGCTGTCAGACCTGGTAGTCCTTTCCACTGGACTCAGTGATACCTAATGGTCCGTTCCATTGCACCTTGTCCTTTCCATCGGAGTTTAGTGCTACCAGGGGTCCTTTCCATCGGACATCATCCTTTCCATTGGGCTTTAGTGCTACTAGGGGTCCTTGCCATCAGACCTAATCCTTTCCATTGGACTTTACTGCTATCTGGGGGTCCTTGCCATCAAACCTAATCCTTTCCAGCTTATTTTTGTCCTCCCTAGGGGTCTTTCCATTGGACCTAGTCCTTTCCATCACATTGCTTGAGCACAATCCACCCTTCAGTCTTACCTGGAGATCTCCCTGATCCCCAACACGTCTGTCTCCAGAAAGTCCCGGGAACCCAATCAATCATCCAATGCTGACTGCAGCCAAAGGGGGTTGATCACCCAAAGTTCCAGTGAGGTGCACCGTCGACCCCAATGGCTATCTGCCATTGCTAGAAGGTGGAAGGATCCCAGACAAGCCCCTTGTTTTGCGGAAAATCTCACTTTCAAGAACCAAATGTCCATAAAGGAGACAGAGGCGTCCTAAAACTGTATTCAAACAAAGGGAGAGTCCACCCGGGCAAAAACCTGTGGAGTGTCTCAAATTGGAGGAGGGCATAACCTCCTGTTATCCTCATTTCCCAACTGTGATACGCTGTCTTCTTTTCCCCTTGGCTAAGGTACTCAAAAGTTACAGACTTCCCGGCTCGCCTAATGTATGTTGTTCCTTGCACAAGTGTAATGAACTAACGCATATTAACTTTCACACTCAGGGGAGGTGTAAAGTCACACATTTTTGTAACAGATTGTCTTGCATGAAGCAGAGTAAGTGGATAAGCGGGATGAAATCCCGTATGTAGATTTGTTGATTTATTTTGTTATTATTATTTCTCTGAGAAATGATTGTGAAAGAAAGAAAGAAATGAAAATTGCTGGTATCTGTTTTAAAGATGTTAGAAGGATTTTGTAATAAATGGGGCCAAATCCAATTGGAGGCCTGTGGCCAGTGTTGTCCCCCAGGGGTCAGTACTGGGCCCGGTGCTGTTCAACTTGTTCATGAATGACCTGGCCGAGGGCACTGAGTGCACCCTGAGCAAGTTTGCAGATGATACTAAGCTGGGTGGAGGGGCCCACACCCCGGAGGGCTATGCTGCCATCCAGAGGGACCTGGACAGGCTGGAGAGTTGGTCAGAGAGGAACCTCATGAGGTTCATTAAGGACAAGTGAAGGGTCCTGCACCTGGGGAGGAATAACCCCAGGCATCAGTACAGATTAGGGGTCGACCCCACAGAATTACAGAATGTTCAAGGTTGGATGGGATCCCTAGAGATCAAGGCTCAAAGCCACCAGAAGCTCCTTGTCTTGAAAGGGTGGCTGAACGTGCCACTGGACAGGAAGTTGCAGAGCTTCTAAATTGGTGTGTCACGCATAACCATGTTGCTCATACTGTGTCACAATTACCAGAATGTAATTTTTTCTTGGCCCCATAACTTGGACAAAGACATTACAAGGAAATTGGAGAGATATCTCCCCAGCTAATTGCTGCTTTAGATGGGGAAAGACACATAGCTATAACTGCACCAAATCAGGATGGAATTGCTCTAGAGAGGTTACATGTAATATCACCCGATCCCAGAGTGAAAATGAGAGCTTGCCTTTTGCTGCTAGACAGGTTTTTAAAGTACAACATATTTATAAGAATGGAATTCAAGGATGTGATAAATTCAGCATTCCAGCACCTGGGTACATTGTGTGGGTCCTTGGAGATGGGCTATGGATCATGCAACTGTCATATACATATGTAATATATATAATATGTATATATATTACTTACATATATGTAAGCATGCCAGTAACCTTGGGATTTCTTACATAACGCCCAACTTGGAAAAGAAGAGCTCTTAAGGCCCAATAGTGGGGAAAAATTAAAAGAGCACCTGAGAATGAAGGTAATGATTAGCAGGGACCCAGAAGTTTTGTTAAAATTGCCTGGGGTCTACAAAAGCTTCCTGGCCTTATGGCTTTGGAAGACAGACTTCTCCTTGAAAATCTCACCTGGCAGATAGAAACATTAGCCAAAGCAACGGAGAAAGGGTTAACCAGCATAACCAGCAGATGCAGGTAAATATAAGGATGACACTTCAGAAACGCCTCCCCCTATATCTTTTACTAGCTAAAGAACATGGAGTCTGTGGGTATCTGAAGTTAAATTCAGATCATTGTTGTATTCATGATCCTAATGTCACTGGGGACCTTAAGGAGCAAATAGATGAGATTCAAGAGGTAGCTGGACAGGCCCAAGACCTTAGAAAGGATATGGAAACAACATGGTTAAATAAACTTTTAGGGCAAATAGGAGAGATTTCTCTCAATAGATCTTTGCTATAGACTATTCTCATTTTAATACTTCTTATAACTTGCGCAACAGTTCAGTGTTGTCCATCAATTTGGGTGTGCTGTTCTCAACGGTGTTGCAGGAGGAACTGGAGGTATTAGAGAATTAGGCAGTCTAAGTGCAGTCTAGGTGAGACTCCCAAAGAGATCCTACTTTGGAAGTTTCACAGGGGGGAACTGTTACGAGAAATCCCAGGAGATAATGCACCCAAGGGCATATTTTTGCTGCTGTTGCTGGTCTATTACGAGAGACTATGGATAAACCAGCAGATGTTACTGGACCATCATGAGAGAATAGGGGCAAAAGAGCAAACACCTGTTGAAGACAAAGGTAAGGAGCACGGTATCTTCTAGGAACCCTCTGAAACTGGGTGGTAGGATCAAAAGAGGGCCTTCTGAGCCAAAATGAGACCATACATGGAAGTAAGTTACTGGAGGTCTCCTCCAGAACAATGTCCAGCAGGGATCTCCAAAGACCACCAGAGACCCCTAAAGGGACAGAGGGCGTACATGTGCGACGGTGGGGTATATCGTAATTAGTTCCAGGAAAAAGAATGACTATGTATGATCATTTCCTAGACTTTAATGGACATGTAGATAATAGCGAAATCAAAGTTTTAGCAAACACACCCTAGGGCATACATGATAGGAGGAGCTATCCCATGTGCATTCAGCAATGCAATAAGGGAATGCCTGCCTCTGAATACTACATTGGTGTTAAGAGGTTTATTCCTGGCTGTCAGTGACAGGTTCTGGCAACCCAGGTGAGACAGTGGTTCTGAATCTTGATGCATCTGTGGGATCGCAGGACCTCCAATCAACATCAAGGGATTATTGGGGAGAACCTCCAATCTTCGCATCAGAGAGCCTCCGAATTGCCAGGACTCTGCCAAATGTCCCCATCCCAATCCAGCTTTTCTTGGCAGCTGTATTCACAGAATCACAAAATGTTCAAGGTTGGAAGGGACCTCTAGAGATCATCTAGTACAACCTTCCTGCTCCAGTAGGCACACCTAGAGCACGTGGCACAGGGTGGCATCCAGGCTGGTTTTGAAGACCTCCAGAGAAGGAGACTCCACAGCCTCCCCGGGCAGCCTGTTCCAGTGCTCTGTCACCCTCACATTAAAGAAGTTCCTCCTCACCTGGAGATGGAACTTCCTGTGTTTCAACTTATACCCATTTCACCTTGTCCAGTCACTGACCACCCCTGAGAAGAGCTTGACTCCTTCCTCTCTACATTCTCCCTTCATGAACTTATACATGTTAATCATATCCCCTCTCAGCCTTCTCTGCTCCAAGCTGAACAGGCCCAACTCACTCAGCCTCTCCTCACACGAGAGATGTTCCATTCCCTTAATCATCTTTGTCGCTCTCCGCAGGACTCTCTCTAGAAGCTCCACGTCCCTGTTATACTGGGGAGCCCAGAACTGCACACAATATTCCAGGTGCAGCCTCACCAGAGCTGAGTAGAGGGGCAGGATCACCTCCCTTGACCTGCTGGCAACACTCCTTCTGATGAAGGCCCGAGATCACTTCCACTCCTGTGAGGTTATCTGGACATCCTGCAGAGGATTTGAGTGGTCCTATAAAATCAATTTGCCATGTAGACCACAAAGTTTTCCCCTTGTTGATATGCAGAGGTGGAAATCTAGCAGGGTGATCTGCTGGCAACCTTAATCTGCACTGGGCACATTCTGTGAGAATAGTTTCACAAGTCATCCTGTTTATGGTCCATGCCCTACTCTGTGCAGCAAAGTAAAGTGCTTCCTTACCTGGGTGACCAAGGTTTTGATGTACCATTCTTCCAGTGGTTACCACTCAGGATCTAAGGTGATTTTACTAATTTTAGTCTAATCATCTAGCTTTTGATTCCACGTTGTGGCTGGTTGATTATCCTTAGCAGGAGCTTTTCCCCATCCCATTTTAAATGGTGTTTTCCTCACTACATCCAGCAATAGCTGCCAATCATCTTTTCTCCAGACTGGGGTTCTATTTACTTCTCAGTGAAGAGCTTCCCAGTGACAAAACCCTTGTGTGGCAGCAGACCACACAACATAGGAGTCTGTATTGATCAACCTTGCTCCGTTTTGTGCTGCTGAAACAACTGCTCTTAACTCTCCTACTTGTGCACTGCCTTCACCTGCTTCAGTTACTTCCTGCCACTGGTCATATTTAATGCAACAGCCTTTCATAGCCATTTGTCATTTACCCTTTTTGCGGAAGCATCTCTAGAGCAAATATTTTCTGTTGGTGTATCATCAATGAGGGGTGGTGCATTCACAACAGGTGAAGGTTTGAAAGCTTGTTACAGTGCTAATGGATCTGTGTTTACAGGCATCTGAATTTTGGAAACCTTAGTATGTCCTTCAGTTAGCTGCCTATTTTCTGCATCTCCAAATTGCCACAACTCTGTCTAATGTCCCCATCCCAATTCAGAATTTCTTGACAGCTGCATTCTTGGCAGTCTTGGCAAGCTTTTGTAATTGCTGGATCTTTAGGATCCAGGATAACAGCAATCCCGTGTTTTTCCTCCCTTCCCTTTCTTCTCTAGGATCCTGTTGTGTTTTCTTCCTCTCTTTCTGTTCTTGCCTTGCAGCTTGCAGTCAAGTTTCCAACATCTTACAGATAATACCCTTTCCTTTCCTATCCCATAAGGAATCCTACAAATAATACCCTTTCCTTTCCTATCCCTTAAGGAATCTCTTGCCAACTTTAAATGTTCCTCCACAGCTTCCCAATCATGCCACTTATCACGAGCCGACTCCTCTGAGAGGCTGAGACTCAGCTTCACTCCATGCCCCCGTAAACACTCAGTGATACTTCTGCCAACTACACCAATTTGTCATGGAAGGAGTGTGTGGTGGGGGAGAGTGACACAACACACTTCACTCATGCAAAACAAAGCATAACAGGTTTTAATGATATGGACAATGGTTTCATGAGATTCTATGGCAAGGTCACTTCTTATTTACTGCATGGGGTAGAGGTTATGCACAGAATTAGCAAGGAGACCCTGCCATGGAGTCATGGGCTTCAGATTGGACCCCCTTGCTTTCCAGACACCTCCTGAGAGGAGTGTGGGTGCAGCTGGATCCAGTCCTAGTCCCCGCGCTGCTCAGCAGTTTGGGACAAAGGAGATTTGTGCTGTGTAAGCTGTGTCAGTAAAGTTTACAAGTTCAAATTCAAGAAGAGAACACGTTGCTGCAGCTGACACTTTTTTTGCATGCAAAGCCTGGCAAAGAGAAGGGAAAGTAATGCCACCCACACAAATTCCTCCTTGTTGAGGACGCTGGAGTCTCTTTCCCCTGTTCTTCCTACTGTGACAGGTTCCAGAGCAAGACTTTGTCCCTCTGAGTCCTTGAGGTGAGACATTGCATGTAGTGAAGCCTTGCTTTTCCTTATGCTTGGAAGGAAAGGCTTTGCATGGTGCCCGTTGCCTGTCACTTGGTCCCTGCCCATGCCCACGTTGCCAGCAGCCCTCTGTGAGGTGCCGCAGTGGCCCCCGCAGGCCACAGTGGCCCCACAGGTGACCTGTCGCTCCCAGGGCTGCTTTTGGCTCAGTGGCTTGTGATTCCCGTGAGAGGAGGTGCTTGCTAGTGGAGCAGCGCATCCATAGAGGGAGTCGTGCCGCAATGGGGGTGCTGCGAGCGCTCCAAGGTGGGGGCTGTCAGCGTGCTGAGCGTCCTGCCTGCTGGCACTCTCAGTGGGGCTGACGGAAGCTGCCAGTGCCCCCATTGCAGGCTTGGGGAGAGCGCGGCTTAGCCGCTTGGGGCCAGTCCCAAGCTGTTGTGCCCCGCTCTTGCCCAGGCGGAGCGCAGCTGGCTCCAACGGCCTCCCCTGTCGCCCCATGCTCCAGCTGTGCAGGCATTTACCCTGACTTGAGGCCTGTCCTTGCGGCTGATAGAGACATTCAAAGCCCGCACTGCTTTCCTTCCAGGTTTCTTCACTTGTGTGGGTCTATGATCCAGACCTGCACGGGATGAGAATGGCGGCAGTGTGGCTGGGTCTGTCCCGGTCGCCATTACCACCTTCGCCGCCCTTGTGAGTTCACTGCTGGATTGCCTGCAAGACGCCGAGGTGAGGCGGAGGTGTCCCCTCGGGCTACAGGGGTTTCAAGGGCTCCCTGCAGCACCCTGTCTTCCATGGGTGCCACAGACGGATCTCACCCGATGGTGCCTCTCCCCTAGTGCTGCACCTTGTTCCCAAATGTGGCCACTGTGTGGACACTGCCTCGCCCTCTCCTGGTTGGCAGGAGGTGGCGGCAGCCCTGGGGTTAGGTGTTCGCTTTAGGATTCGGGTTTGCACGAGGAAATCACAGAGCAGGGCTTGCCGCCCGCTGCCCACGGCTCTGCTGAACAGTGCCAGCAGCTCCTCCCTGCCATCAGCATGGCAGCGCTGCTGTGTGGGGGGCAGCACGTCCCATCGCTGCTGTGTCCGTATATCCCCAGGCTGGCAGAGGAGACCTACCGCGAGCTGGAGCACGTCTTGTGGGGTGAGGAGAGTCATCTGCAGAGCTCTGTTGTGGACAGAGTGATAGCAGTGGCATGTCAGGACCTGCGAGTGGCCCAGGTGGGCTGGTTCTCTTTGAGGGGTACCTCAGACGCTGGTCACTGGCCCGGCCATCTGTGCAGAAGCTTTGGGACACGTTCTGGTGGGGGTCGTGGAGGGGTGCAAAAGGGCAGCAATGGGGCTGTTTGTGAGTGAGGCAGAGTGGGAGTGCAGCTCCTGTGTCCTGCCTGGCGCCTGCACCCTGGCAGACGGATCGTCCTGCTCCTGCTGCATGCGAAACGCTGTCTTCCAGGGTGCGGCGGCTGCCATGAGCACGGCCGCGAGTGACGTCCTGCTGGCGCTGGCCCGCTCCCATCTGCTAGAGGTGCTGGTGGCGCTGCAGGGCCTCCTGCAAGCCCTGGAGGAGACCTCGCAGCAATTTGTGCTCCTCACGCTGCGCAACGTGGCCGCCCGCTATGGTAGGGCCCCCCAGCTGGGTGCCAGGCGGGACACGGGACTCCCAGCCCCATCTCCAGCATCCTGGGCTGCACTGGAGGGAAACCAGCAAAGGCCAAATGCGCCAGGCTGTGCCCCACACTGTCCCCCCCATGTTAGGTCTTCCCCATTTCCMGTGYCCCTCGGGGAAGGTGCTTGGCCCACAAGTGGCCTGGCAGAGGCCCCCTGCACCGGGGAGGTGCCCCTTGCAAGCTGCCCCTTGCTGCCCCTTGCCCTGTGGCCGCTCTCCCACGGCCGTGCCCAGTGCTGTCCTGGCAGATAGCGTGTTGGCCGCGGTGGCTCTGGGTGCCGGGGCTGCCCGTGTTGCTCTCTCTGCAGCCCTGCAGTGCATGCCCTTTGCGGGGAGCACACTGCAGGCCTTGCGGCATGTGGTGAGCCAGGTGGGGAGCGGCCGCGCTCTGCGTCTTGTCTGTGACGGTGAGTGTGGGTGCTGTGGTGGTGCTGCCAGTGTGTCTGTGGCCAAAGCAGACCGCACTGGGTGCAGCTGGTGGGAGCAACTCCTGGGTCCCTGCCTGGCCTCTGCTGCCATGCTTGCCTCCTGGTCTTAACTGCCTTTGTCCAAGCTGTGACCAGTTTGGTCACAGCTCCTTCTGAGGAGGAGCTGCTCCTCCTTCTCCTCCTTTTCGTCCATGGCAGACAGCTTTGCTGTTTGTGGTCTTTAAGGCAGAGCTCAGGAAAGAAGTGATAAAAGGGCTGAGCTTGGGCTGAGGGGCAAATGCTGGGGGAAGGAAGAGTTCGGGGCTGCAGTGGGCAGGGATGGAGGGGAGCTGAGCTTTGGGGAGGAGAAGGTTTGCAGGGCTGGAAGAAGGGAGCAGCAAGGCAGTGTGTCCCTGTAGCCATCTCGTGCCGTGGCACAAGGTGTCCCTGAAGCCACTTCTCCGTACCATCCTTGCAAGGCTGCATTGCTGCAGCCTTGGGGCCAGCACAAGGTGTGGTGCTGGTCAAAGATTTGGAAGCGATGCTCTTTCCCTTCTTGTGCTGCAGTTCTGGAGCAGTGGTGCAGCAGGATAGGCGAGTACCTGCATGAGTAGGAGACATGGGCCTGCCCTTGCCTGGAGGCCGCCCAGCTCTGCGCCGCTGTTTACCCGCTCCTCTGCTATGTGGGCAAGACCTGGCAGAGGTGTAAGGACAAAGAGCTGAGCCTTGCTGCTCTCGTGGCCATGGGCTGCAGCAGGGACAAGCACAGGGGCTAGCGGGGCTGAGCATGGGGCTGGGCGAGAACTGGAAGGGAGCAGGCTGGTTGCAAAAGCATCCTGATCCGGGAGTCTCCAGGCGCCGCGTGGTTGTGAGTGGTGCTGAGAGGCAGGAGGGGACATGTGTGCAGCAGCCCTGGGCCAAGCGCATGCGAGAAGGGCTATTCTTGCCAAGGCTGAGAGGAAAGGGAGAGTCCCCGTGGGGGAAGAGCAGAGTGGGTGTCTTGTTGGGAGACCAGTGGCGGACAGCCCCTCATCGCTGGTTGTGGCGGTCTATTGCTTTCCCTCGACAGGTCAAGCAGGCTGTGCTGAGGGCGGTGGGTGCCATGGTGGCCGTCCTCGTGCACATGGACCAGTATCGCCAGCATGCCTGGGAGCAGCTCCTCTGGCTCCTGCACCAGTACCGAGAAGTGCGAGAGCCCTTTGGGGTGACCTTGGTGAGGCATTGCATGCAGAGGCGTTGGGGGAGTTGCAGGGTGCCAGCGGGAGCCGAGTCCCTTTGCAGGGGAATGAGGGCTGGGGGCCCTGTGGCTTCGCGGGCTCTTGCTGGAAGCAAGCAGCCTGGTGGCAGGGCTGGGAGGGAGCGCTGCGGGGCTGGGGCAGCGCTTTGGCTGGGGGCCCTGCGGTGCCTCCCAGGGCTGCGGGTGTGTGAGGAGCTCCGGCAGTGCATTTGGGCTGTGGTTTCTGCAGCGATGCCTGATCCGCCTTCCCTGGGGTCACCCTCTCCCTCCCACGTTCCCTTGCAGAGCCTGCGCCGTTTCCTGGCGGCTGTGGCTGGCATTCAGATGCGCGGGCCACGGGCCAAGGTGCTGGCCATCACCGCTGCTGTGCACGAGCAGCATGGGGCCATGATATGTGTGTGTGCACGTGTGCGGGGGTGTGCTGCTTGCAGGACACAAGTTTTGCATCTGAGCAACTCCTCTGACGTGGTCACTTGTGCTTCTCATTTCTCCCCAGCTTGTCTGCAAGCACGTGCCCCGAGGCCAGGCCACAGGCTTCATGAGCAGCATTGTGGAGAGCCTGCTGTGTGCCAGGCCCATGTGCATGTGGGCTGCTGCTCGGTGGACACTCACCTTCCTGGAGGATTGTGTTGAGAAGATGCTGCGGGAGGAGGTGAGAGGGSCATTTTTCAGGTTTCCYTTTGGCTGTTCTCTGTGGTAGTGTGTTGGCCCTGAGGAACCATGGGGAAAGGAGACAGTGTGAGCCTTTCTTTCTCGCCTACCTCCTTTCAGGTGCTGCAAGTCGTGTCCATCCTGTGCATGTGCCTGCGCAGCACCCAGCAGAGCACTCCCAGGYGCCTGGTCCTGCGGGCAGTATTCCTTCTGTCCCGCTCTCATCAAGAGGCAGTGCTGGACAGCCTCCTGGAGACACAGCGACCCATGGACAGGTCTGTGCACTCACCCTTCCCACTGCCGTCATATCCAGCCCCGAGGCATGCCTGTGTGGGGTCCCTATCGGAAGCCAGTGCTTTTGCCCCATGAAAGGCTGAGGGCTGCAGCTCGTGTTTCTGTCAGGACCTGGACTTCAGCAGTCCCTGTGCAGAGCAGGGGAGTGTGTGGCTTCTCCTGAGGTAGCCAGGGATGCAGGCTCACGTGCTAGCATGTGTTCCTTTGCAGCAACGCAGCAGAGGTGTGGAGGAGCCTGGGGAGAAGCGCTGTGGGCTGCCCAGTCCGGATGCGCTTAGTGCAGAAGTTAGAAGAAGCTGGAAAGAGCCCCGGGAGCTGCACTGGGGAGCTGGGCAGCAGCCAGGTTGCCCTGGAGCCTCGCATGGTATGGTCAGCAGCCAGGGCGGCAGTGCCGCTTTGCACGTGCTTTCCGAGTGGTGCTTCAGTGCGAGGGGGATTGGTGCCCTTTGTGGGGGCCCATGGAGCCTGTGGGGTGCTGAGCCTTATGGGGTGGGAGCAGTGTTGGCAGCATGGGGAGCTGGGGGAGCTGGCTGCTGCCGGGCTGTAAGGCTGTCCCTGCAGTGAGAACTGGAGAGTCAAAGCCCCCTGACTGTCAGGGGAACATGGTCGATGGGCAAGGGTCTTGTTTGACCAGGTGGYTCTTGGTTGAATTTCTGTGTAGATCACTCGTGCCCTCTGTGAGGTGGTATCGGTGCTGAGGAGTGGCACACTGGTTCAGCGCCTGCTTCCTCAGCTGCTCCCCAGCCTCCTGCAGCAGATCAGCGAGAGGCTGGGGGAGGAAATGGAATTGTACCTCTGAGAGCAGAGCAGGAATGAGGAACCGGTCAGGTGAGGAGTAGCAGGAGCAGGGGCAGGGGCAGAGTCTGTCTTGTGCCGCCCTTGGCCTTGCAGGAGCAGCTGACTATTGGCCTGGTGCAGGGCTGCCTGCGTGGGGAGGGTGGACTGGTCTCTGTAGGGCAGCACGCTGGGCATTGGGCCGTTTCCGCACTTCACCTGAGTGTTGTGGCTGGGGTGCATCGTGGGGCTGTGCTAAAGAGAAAGCTTCCCCCCAAGTGCTGCGCCTGGAGCTTTCTTTGGCTTCTCTCTGCAGCGTGTTCGTGGAAGCCTTGGAGCTGGTGCTGGGCAAGTGCCTGGGGAATCAGTGGCTGCGGCGGCTGCGCGAGCAGGGAGCGTGGGCGTCCCTGTTGGAGCCCCAGGCTCACACGGCCGGCATGTGTCTTCTGGCGAGGTGAGAGCGCGTTGCAGGGGCTGTGCCCGGGCCTGCCGGGAGCTTGGGGATGGCCCCAAGCTCTGCCGAAAAGCTGGGAGCGGTGGCCCAGGGCTGTGCTGTGCGAGCAGGCGTTACAAGCCTGTCGGTGCTCTGTGCGCAGTGTGCTGCTCCGCGCAGAGCAGGTCCCGCAGCGCCTGGTGCAGCGGCTCTTCAGGTGGCTGGATTCCCACTCGGCAAAGCTACGGCTCACAGGCACAGCTTTCTTTGCCGAGGTGAGGCAGCAGTGGGACGAGGGGGCTCGCAGGGTTCCTGTGTCTCACCCAGGGTGAGTGGTGCTCGATGCTAACAGTCACATCTTGATTGCAGCTGATGAAGGACAAGGTTGCGAAGCAGAGGAAATTCCTGAAGCCCCTCCTAGAGGCACTGGTGGAGAGGTCGTGCGACCCTGTCAGTGCCGTGCGACAAATGGCCATGAGGGGCCTGGGCAACRTGGCCACAGGAGCACCCACAAAGGTGAGGCCGCCTTTCATGGGCTTTGAGTGCACGGCGAACTGGAGAGGTGTCCGAAGGCTGTGGAGGAGCTGAGGCAGGTGCAGGGCTGTGCTGAGGCCGTGCTGTGTCATCAGCAAGGGCAGCAAAGGGGAGCGTGGGTGCTGC
>NW_020455925.1:13822-15860 GCF_003342845.1 Nothoprocta perdicaria | reverse complement strand
TTTGTGCTAGCAGTCTGCCCAATGACCTTTGTCGCCACAGGAGGAAGAGGAGCTGCGCCGCTTGGCCTTCAGCCTCTATGGCGCCCTGGCCTCCTGTGCCTCCGGGAGGAGGTCGCTTTTCAGCAGAGAGGCAGAGGAGGCCTTTCCCAGCCTGGTGCTGCACCTTCGGGACCCGTCCCCAGCTGTGTGCAAGGTAAGAACCCCCAGGCATCCCACAGGAAGCCCCATGATGCTGCCTGAGCCGTGGCGGCGCTCACTCCCTTCCAGGCGAGGCTGCCGGAGTCTGCACAGGCCCCGGGTGATGTTGCCCCACCAGCAAGGTTCCTGCCTCAGTGCCCGGTTGGGTGCAGAGCGTCCCCATGACATGGCCCGGTGCTCCCGGTGCTCTTTTGCAGGTGTGCAAGCTCTCCCTGCACCTGTGCGCCCCATTCCTAGGCTCGAGGAGACTGCGGAGACGCATCCGCATGAGCATTGGGCTCAGCACAGAGGAGATGCAAGCCGAGATCTGCAGACACCTGGTGAGTGAGCTGCGCCCTGGGGCTGTGCCACTGTGTGGCCACCCACCCCGTGTCCCCCACACCATGAGGTCGMGGTGTTCCTGGCCATGGATGGGTGGATTGGGCAGAGGGGAGGAAAGCGGAGTGTTGGAGATGGGAATGAGCTCCTGCTGTTGTGACAGGCGCAAGACTGCCCCGTGCTGTTGGAGAGGCTCCTGAGCACATCTTGGAGCTGCTGCATGGGGAGCTCCCAGGCGCCGCAGCCAGCAGCCGTCCACGTCTTGGGTGAGCCGCAGCATGGGGCTGAGGTGCTGCTCCTGGCCAAGTCCTTGGCTTGGATCCCAGGTTGGATTCCTGGGGCAGGTTGGGGCTGTGGCCATGCCTGTGCCCTCATGGCCATGTCCTTGTTCCAGGCCTGCTCCGGGACACAGCACCAGCCGCGTGTCTACAGCAGCGGGACCTGGCCTTGCTGTTGGGAGGTAGGTACCTGCAGCTGAGCTGTCACCTGGCAGACTAGAGAGGCRTCCAGAGGTTCCATGGGTGCCAAAAGCCAGGAGCCTTGGGGATGGGGATTCCTTTAGCCCCACGGGTGCATCAGGGAAGAAAGCTCAGGCGAGCAGTGCGGGGCATCAGGGGCATTGCGCCCATGTGGCCTCCTCACGATGTCGGTGTCTTTGCAGCTCAGTGAAGGGGAGAGCACGTTGAGGAGCCCCGTGCTCGACGGGTGATAACTGCAGAGCTCTGCATCGGGGGAGACCAGCAGCTTAGAGCAGGAGGGCAGTAAAGCAATGTCTGTGTGGGGAGGCAGTGTCCGTCCTTGCGGGGCTGCAGGCGCGTGTGGCAACGGCCGTGGAACGGCCTACCCCACCATGTGGGCCATGCTTGGGGCCATGCGTGGGGACAGTGGAGAGCAGAGAGACTGGGAGCAGAGGGTGTGGAGGCAACGGGCTTCGTGGGCCGCTGCTAAGTGCCTTGGGCCCCCAGGGTCATGGGGAGCCCTGGAAGGATGAGGGGGGCACTAGTGAAGGATGCCAAAGCAAAGGCATCTACAATCTGCGTCAGTAGCAGCACACGGCAACAGATGAGCAATTCTCCTGCCCTGCAGCCCTGCTCTGATACATTCCTGGCCTGGCACAGCTGCCAGGCGCAAGGCAGAACTACTGGTCACACGGTTCCTTGGTGCCATTTCCTCTTTCTCCTTTGTGTTTTGGGGAGACAGAGGCATTGCTGCAGCAAAATATGTGGCTTGTAAAACCAGGAGAGTCTAGCACAGCTTTGCTCTTCCTTGCCCCGCTCGCTTGCGGATGACAGGTAGAGCAGGCATCGCCCTGGCAAGAGCCCTGCAGCCACACTGCCCTGTTGCTGTGCCCAGGACACAATGCTGCCACGAGCAGTCCAGCCCAGGAGGGAGGTGCTGCAGAGTGTCCCCATCAAAAGGCTGGTGGAGACTTAGCCACACATCTGCTGTCCCCCACGCACGGAGCTTTGGAGATGTTTCCTCTTTGGCCACTAGCGTCTTTTGCCTCCTTCTGTCTGCTGGA
>NW_020455925.1:11711-13254 GCF_003342845.1 Nothoprocta perdicaria | reverse complement strand
CTCTCCTAAGGTAGAATCTGCTCAACTCCAGAGTATCTGTGTGTCTCAAAGAAGCTTTTCCAGTGCAAAGCCGATCAGACAGCAGCGTGTAGAGAAGGTTGGGGCCCTGTTGCTCTGAATCCAGAGCTCCTCCTTTGAGCTTCTTCTTCAGCCCAGCTGCAAGAGGCTGTGGCAGTATCATCAGGAATGATTCTCCTTCCTCCAGAAGTTCGATCCTACAAGCACTGTTGGCATTCCTTCCAGTGCAGCTGGTGCCTTCTCACTGGCCTTGATGAGAAAGCAGAAAGGCTGTCCGCATCGCCTGCCCAGACTGAGCACAGGGGCTGATCTCACTTTGACTTGGCACCCACAMGGGGTCCTGGAAAAGGGTCCTTGAAAAGTCAGCACAAAGAAAGGAGTRGAAAGAAAGAGAAAGAAGTCCTGTGGCAAAGAGCTCTGTCTGCCTGYAGCCACAGCGCAGAGCCAGGGCAAGGGCAGCCCCACAACCGGCTCGCACAGCAGCAGGAGGTAGACAGGCCTCCAGTTGTCTTCCTCCACTCTGCAGGGACGGGCTCAGCCCCTCGCTGTGGAGCTAGAGATTAAACCGTGTCTGTTTGTCTGTGTTGTTCCCCTGTTCGCTTCTGTTAAGCCACATTTCACTCCCTTACAAATGCTAGTGAGGAATCAATCGTAGCAGACTCTCCTAAGTGTCCCCTGGGGGACTTGGGAAATCACAGGATCCCAGAATRTTTGAGTTTGGAAGGGACCTCTAGAGCTCATCTTCTGCCCCACGTACAGGAGCGAGCACTTGCCTTTGTGGAACCTCAGGAGGTTCCAGTGTGCCCAAGTCTCCAGCCTGTGTAGGTGCCTCTGAAGGGCATTCAGAGGATGTTCCATGTTCCAGTCCCTTAATCACCTTGGTTGCTCTCCGCTGGACCCTCTCTAGAAGCTCTACGTCCCTCTTATCCTGGGAGCTCAGAACTGCACCCAATACTCCAGAGCTCACCAGAACTGAGGGGCAGGATGCCCTCCCTTGACCTGCTGGCAACGTCCTCCTGATGCAGCCAGGATGCCCTTGGCCTTCTTGGCCATGAGGACACACAACGGATGTCAGCACCTTCTGCAGATCGCCAGCCACAGTCCTCTGCTCCTTCCTCAGTGCACTGGACGTGGACCTCTGCTTGCTGTCTGTGTTAGAAATAGGGCTCATTCGCTCATTAGGCCACGCACAAACAGTGGCCATCCACACCTTTTCCTAAGCCTTGTCTTGTCGCCGCGAACCCCACAGACTCAGAGCATCAATTGTAATTCATTCAAACGTTAGATTAGAGGCCTAACACGGGGGCAGACAGGGATGCATTAGCACCCAGCATTAGACTCTGACCCATGGGGGAAAAGAAAATACATAAACTTATAGAACAGGGCTATGGCTTGATAACACATCCAGAAGTGTGTCATGTGGCAGCACAACAGAGAGCGCCATCCGGCATGCAAATGATGAAGGAAAATAAATAAATGCATTAAAAGGTAGGTGCAGAAGGCAGGCCATGGAGTTAGGTGGGAC
>NW_020455925.1:8675-10491 GCF_003342845.1 Nothoprocta perdicaria | reverse complement strand
CTTACTGCCCCACATATCTTTATCAGCCTCTTTCAGGCTGCACTTATTTGGGGGTAGAAATGTAGTGGAAATGTTGTCACCATCTGCAGGCACAGATTCAGGTGTAGCAGCCTTTGCTGTAGGCCTTAGACTGCAAAACAGGGCCTTGCTCACTGCCTGTCTTGAGGCAGTGCTATGGAAGACCCACCAGGCCTGGGGCTATCCCAGTAGTGTTGATGGGCAGGAAGGAACCTGTCACTCCTCTCAYTGCTGCTCCTTTTCTTGCTGGGAGGTGATGGTAGCCCCTGCCCTTTGCCTCCAGCAGTCCTCTCCCCACGGGGAGGGAAGAAAACATGGCTGTGGTTAACAAGGAATAGTTAAGAACAAGTAAAAGGCAGCGAATGATGGTCTGTGCTCTCTGTCCAATGCTGCCTCCTCCTCCAAGAGATGTGCTGAATTCCCATAGCAAGAGATGTCCCTTGCTTTCCCATCCATGGCCTCCCTCCTCCCTGTGCTCCAATTACATTGGCTGTCTGGGGAGAGAAGTGTCCCAGCTCCTGAACACTCAGTGAATCCAAAAACCTCTCAATGGGTGGTTTTCTTTTTGGATCTGCTCCCAAGATTAATACAGGCACTCGCGCGTAGGGCCAGCATGCTAGAAATCTCTCTCCAGAGAACTAGAGCTAGATCCATGGTTGTGCCACTGTAAATGAACAAGCAATACAACAGGGGATGCAGGTTGTTGGTATGCAAATTTGCCAAGCTTGCACCTTCTTTGGAGTGTGGAGGGATGTCCAAGTAACCTGTCTCTGTGTCACAGACACACAACAACATTCCCAGCTCTCTGGACCAACAAATGTCCAAATAGCTTCAAGGAGAGGAAACACAGTGGAGACTGCTACTTAGTTTTTGGATTATGGACTACCATAGCTTGAAGGTTTGCTAAGAAGCAACCATACCAAAACAGCCAGCAGGCACATGAGGCTGTCTCACACCAAAGGGACTGGGAGGATGGTTGCTCTCCTTGAAAACCTAGATTCATGGCAGCTTTCTGGCCATTTTAAGTAAATCTTAAAGGCAATAACAAGAGCAATAGTGATAGGATCTTTTCTTTTATGGCTCCTCATGTGCTTGTGGTACACACATGCTCTTGGCACCTAATGAAGGGTTTGCCCAGAGGATAGGGCCAACTCAGTTTTCACTGCTGTAGCTTTCATCAGACGATGCTTTCTATCACTGCTTGTAGCCAGGCCTATGGCAAAATTTGCAGGGAACTTTGGCAGTTCACGCTCCGAAATTGAGATTTTTGGGAGGGGAATGAAATCAGGGCAAGGTCAGACTGCAAGGACCYGCTGCAAGTTTATGCTACCTGTGGAATTTGGGGGCTGGAAATGGCTTTTTTTTTCCCTGAGGAGCCAAGGGTGTTAGGGCTTTGTACCCACAAAAGGGTTAGCTGGAAGCAAGGGCGGGATGGGGAAGCGTATAAGTTATGTACTCCAAATTATGGATTTCTAATATCCCACTGTGTTACAGTTTCCCAACTCGTGTTTTCCACCAGCCTGTGGTTCCTCATGACTTGGCTGCACTTATATAATTTCCTTGGGCAGCTCTGCCCTGCTGGATGAACCACATCATAATTTGGGGTGCCTGAGTCCAGGATCTAGAGCCTGGGATGTTTTGAGTGCAGATAATGTAGGGGCTACTCTGATTCCYTTCAGTTCACAGTGACAAGTTGGTTTCTGCCTGTGTCTTCAGGAGGGGAAGGACCTGTTAAAGGTGCACCACACTCTTCTGGCTCCAAACAGCCCTCCACCACATGGTTATTTGGGGCAATACT
>NW_020455925.1:4219-7073 GCF_003342845.1 Nothoprocta perdicaria | reverse complement strand
GTGAGTACAGGTGCAGGAGGGATTTTTTGACATATGAAAAGTATTCTTAAGGGCCTAAGCTGAGGCTCTACAAGAGCAGGTATGAGGGATTTGTGTCTCTTGATGAATTGGCACGACTGAATTTTGGGGACCAACAGCATGACTCCAACCGTATTATCTCATTAATCCGTGAAGCTACGTCTAGCCAAGTGCACACATTTGTGTATTTCTAAATGGTTTCTAAAGCCATGTATTTTGCAGACACTGTCCCAGCTCCTTATCTCTGCACTTGGGTGTCTGCTTCTGTTACACCTAAAAGTGACCTGGAGRTTTCTGAAACCTCGTGAGGCCCCAGCAACCAGGAGGACATGACTAATCTGTCCATAGACAGCCCCTTAACTCAGCCCTGCTGCCACAGGATGCCTGCCATGGAGGTCAGAGTGCCTGATAGCTTTCCCTTGCTCTCTGCAGCAGCTAAGCAATGAGAGCAGGACACCAGCCAAGTCACCTGGGTGGCTTTTGGCACTCAAGGATGACTTGCAGAGCCCTGGGATCCAGTTGTAGCTGTCAGTGGGAGGAGCACGCTCTGCCCTGCAGCAGCCTTGCTCTTTGCTGTGTTAACAGCAACTGCAGCCACTGCGTGAGGGCCCTTCTTCTCTCATACTGGGTCAGTCTCTCTCACAAGCCTGGGTAGATGCTCCCCGGCAACTTTGCAAGATGCCCTGAGTGGAAGTGATGCTGTTAGATGGCACRTTTCAGAGTCAAACCCATAGAGGCATCTGCTTTGCTGCATGTTTAAAGGCTAGTCGTCCTCCTTGCATTGGGCCCGCTGGCCTTAGACAAGAGGAAAAGACCTCCCATGCCCCGACCTAGAGCTGCACTGAGCCAAGCTGCTTGGAAGCTTTCCAGAAGCAGTGGATTCCCACCATGTGGCCTGGGAATTCCCTGGAGCTGCAGGCACCTTGGAGCYCAGTCCCATCACGGGGCTGAGCTGGCTCGAGACAGAGCTCTGACAATTCATATTCAGCTCAGAAATTTGGAGATATTCTGGTATTTTGGTAACAAAATCAAAGCACTTCRTTATTTCCAAACAAGCTTTTTAGGACCATTTTGCAGAAGGGAGCCAGGATCAAGCTGAAGAGCTTGGGTGATATTTAGTTAGTGCCTGCCAGAAGTCACTTCCTAGGCAGTGGACCTCTGTCATCCCAGGGATCCATAGATATGAGGAATATGGTCTATGTAAAGCCAAGCTACCTATTTCCTCCCATCTTTTGGCTCCCTTTGAACGGATGCCTGCTACCTGTGATGAGTTGCGTTAGGGAAGTGTCATGAGCAACATAACTTATGCAAATAAAATCCATTATATAAATGCACCCTCCATGCTCGCTGCTTAGGATTTTGTTCTTTTATGGTTAGGAAATGCCGTCTCTCGCTCTCCCATGGCAAGACAGATTGGTTATGTTTATGTTCTGAATCCTGCTGTACCACTTTGAAAGAAACCAGGCTGGAGCTGGGTCCAACCGGCTGTCCTGGTGGCCACTTCCTTGGCTTTTTGGTGCCCAAAGCGCAGCTTTGCTCGCCAGGCCTAACCCGCTACCTGCTAAATGCTTCCTGCANACTTAAGCTTTCTAGGGGTTAAGCATCTAAACCTGAAGAGCATCCACAATGAAACACCTTGAAATGACCTGCTCTGACCAGTGGCCCTAAAGACCCTGAGCACATAAGTGTTTTCCACAAGCCCTTGSTGAATTATGACTGTTCATAATGAAAATTGGGACATTTTCCTCCCAAAAACCTCAGCTCTCAAGTAGGAATATTATCTGGTTTGCAGCTGTCTGTTTGGGTATCCAGGAACAGGGCAACACTCATCACCAACACAAGCTGGAGGTGCCTATATTTATTTGTATAACACTTCGGTGTGAATAAAGACAATAAATATGTGAGTACAGGTGCAGGAGGGATTTTTTGACATATGAAAAGTATTATTAAGGGCCTAAGCTGAGGCTCTACAAGAGCAGGTATGAGGGATTTGTGTCTCTKGATGAATTGGCACGACTGAATTTTGGGGACCAACAGCATGACTCCAAACTGTATTCTCAGTAGTCCGTGAAGCTACGCATAGCAAAGTGCACACATTTGTGTATTTCTAAATGGTTTCTAAAGCCATGTATTTTGCAGACACTGTYCCAGCTCCTTATCTCTGCACTTGGGTGTCTGCTTCTGTTACACCTAAAAGTGACCTGGAGGTTTCTGAAACCTCGTGAGGCCCCAGCAACCAGGAGGACATGACTAATCTGTCCATAGACAGCCCCTTAMCTCRSCCCTGCTGCCACAGGATGCCTGCCATGGAGGTCAGAGTGCCTGAYAGCTTTCCCTTGCTCTCTGCAGCAGCTAAGCAATGAGAGCAGGACACCAGCAAAGYCACCTGGGTGGCTTTTGGCACTCAAGGACGACTTGCAGAGCCCTGGGATCCAGTTGTAGCTGTCAGCGGGAGGAGCACGCTCTGCCCTGCAGGAGCCTTGCTCTTTGCTGTGTTAACACCARCTGCAGCCACTGCGTGAGGGCCCTTCTTCTCCGATACTGGGTCAGTCTCTCTCACAAGCCCGGGTAGATGCTCCCAGCAACTTTGCAAGATGCCCTGAGTGGAAGTGATGCTGTTAGATGGCACATTTCAGAGTCAAACCCATAGAGGCATCTGCTTTGCTGCATGCTTAAAGGCTAGTCGTCCTCCTTGCGTTGGGCCCGCTGGCCTTAGACAAGAGGAAAAGACCTCCCRTKCTCCCACCTAGAGCTGCACTGAGCCAAGCTGCTTGGAAGCTTTCCAGAAGCAGTGGATTCCCACCATGTGGCCTGGGAATGCCCTGGAGCTGCAGGC
>NW_020455925.1:0-1000 GCF_003342845.1 Nothoprocta perdicaria | reverse complement strand
TAAAGAATTTATTTGCGGACTTAGAGGCCGCCCAGGACCCGAGCACAGGCGCCGGTGTCACAGCTACATGGCCCTTTTTTGTGCTCACGTGCACAGAGACAAGGCGCTGTGTTTCACTGCCAYCCTATGGTGCTCCATCTCCCTTCTCTCCAGCAGTAGCTGAACGCTGTCTTAGCTCCGGGCAGCCTTAAAACAGACGCAAAGCCCATGGAACAAGGATGCCTTGGTACATGGTACAAGGATAGCTTTATATTAAAATAAAAAAGGTGGCAATGCTCAAGCAACGACCACACGCAGCCGGAATGAAGGTGAGCTTATCAGTGAAGCTGCTGTCTCTTACTCTAACCCAGAAAGTCAACGCTTTCTCCCGCAGGTTTTCAAAACAGTCCCCAGGCCTGGCTTTGTAGCGGATGCTCAGAAGGGGAATCATCTTGGTCCACGTCCTGCAGAAATTCAGCAGAGCTCCCTCTTAAACCCAAGTGATTTCAATGCATTAAATGATTTTGCTTTGCTTGTTAGTGGACTTTGGAAACAGATACTTATATGTAGCTAAGACACCTCAAGCAATGTATTTTAGCACTGCTGTTTTCTCATGGCTGGTTTGAGTTAAAGGCTTCACCCGCTCTCTGCTTTTCTTGTCCTGGGGACAACCTGCCTTTCTCCTCGAGAGCATAGCACATGTTGGCTATTTGCCTGATTTATTGTGCCCAGCRGCCACTATTAGKCATTGCTCCAAAGRTGCCACTTCTCCTGTGGCAAGAAGAAGACTTGGACCTTGGAAGACCCTCCTTGGAAGAAGGACAATCTCCTATTCCCACTAGGCAGCAGGTACCTGCATCACCTTTGCATGTTTGTCCACGTGGAGGAGAAACCAAAGGTTGGCTTAACGCTTACCTCTGGCAATGCTGGTTTTGAGGCCTGATCCTCARCTCACTCCATTAGGGAAACTTTAAAGCCAGGATCAAGCATATGCAGAATTACAGACTCCAGCATTATCGTT
>NW_020455924.1:31028-32866 GCF_003342845.1 Nothoprocta perdicaria | reverse complement strand
CCTTTGCACCTTCACTTCAACTGCACCTCTACGCTTCCTCCTTCTCCTAACTCCATGCTACCACTCAAAGACTTTTAGCGTTTCGTCAGAACAAACGCTTGCTGCAGCAACACTGCCTGTGAGCCGAACAGAAAAGGAAGTGCAGAATGAGTGTTGGCACAGCCCCACACTTCTCTTGCCACGTCCTTTGCACCTTCACTTAAACCACGCCTCTGCAATTCATACTTATCCTAACACCATGCTTGGATTCCTACACGATTCTAGAACTACTTAAGAAGAATCGCTTGCTCCACCAACACTGTCTCTGACCTGAACACAGAAGAGCAGGATGAGTGTTCGCACAGCCTCTCACTTCTCTTGCCATGTCCTCTGCCGCTGCACTTGAACTGGACCTCTGCGCTTCCTCCTTTACCTAACACCACGCTAGCAGTGGCACAGGATTCTAGCACTTCTTAAGAACAAACGCTTGCTCCACCAGCACTGTCTCTGACATGAACAGAAAAGTGTAGGATGAGTGTTGGCACAGCCCCACACTTCTCCTGCCATGTCCTTTGCACCTTCACTTCAACTGCACCTCTACGATTCCTTCTTCTCTTAACTCCGTGCTACCACTCACACAGGCTTTTAGCGTTCCGTAAAGAACAAACGCTTGCTGCAGCAACACTTCCCTGAGCCGAACAGAAAAGGAAGTGCAGGATGAGTGTTGGCACAGCCCCTCACTTCTCTTGCCATGTCCTGTGCACCTTCGCTTCAATTGCACCTCTGCGCTTCCTCCTTCTCCTTACACCATGCTAGCAGTGCTATAGGATTCTTGCACTTCTTAAGAACAAATGCTTGCTCCACCAACACTGCCTGTGACGTGAACAGAAAAGTGTCGGATGAGTGTTGGCACAGCCCCACACTTCTCTTGCCATGTCCTTTGCACCTTCACTTCAACTGCACCTCTACGCTTCCTCCTTCTCCTAACTCCATGCTACAACTCACACATTGTTTTAGTGTTTCGTCAGAACAAACGCTTGCTGTACAAAAACTGCCTGTGAGTGGAACAGAAAAGGAAGTGCAGGATGAGTGTTGGCACAGTCCCACACTTCTCTTGCCATGTGCTTTGCACCTTCGCTTCAACTGCACCTCAACTCTTCCTCCTTCTCCTAACTCCGTGGAAGAACTCACACAGGCTTTTAGCGTTTTCTCTGAACAAACGCTTGCTGCACCACCACTGCTTGTGAGCCGAACAGAAAAGGAAGTGTAGGATGAGTGTTGGCACAGCTGCTCACTTCTCTTGTCATTTCCTCTGCAGCTGCACTTGAACTGGACCTCTGAGCTTTCTCCTTCACCTAACGCCATGCTAGCAGCGCGAAAGGATTCTAGCACTTCTTCAGAAAAAACGCTTGCTCCAGCAACAGTGTCTCTGACCTGAACACAAAAGTGCAGGATGAGTTTTGGCACTGCCCGTCACTTCTCTTGCCATGTCCTCTGCAGCTGCACTTCAACTGCACCTCTACGGTTCCTCCTTCTCCKAACTCCATGGTACCAGTCTCACAGGCTTTTAGCGTTTCCTCAGAACAAACGCTTGCTGCGCCACCATTGCCTRTGAGCCGAACACAAAAGGAAGTGCAGGATGAGTGTTGGCACAGCCCCAAACTTCTCTGGCCATGTCCCTTGCACCTTCTTTTCCACTGCACCGCTACGCTTGCTCCTTCTCCTGACTCCATGCTAGCACTCACACGGGATTTTGGGGTTTCCTTAAAATAAACGCTTGCTGCACCAACACTGCCTGTGAGCCGTACACAAAAGGAAGTGGAGGATGAGTGTTGGCACAGCCCCACACTTCTCTTGCC
>NW_020455924.1:28127-30416 GCF_003342845.1 Nothoprocta perdicaria | reverse complement strand
ACTGCCTGTGAGCCGAACACAAAAGGAAGTGCAGGATGAGGGTTTGCACAGTCCCACACTTCTCTTGCCATGTCCTTTGCAGATCCACTGCAACTGCACCTCTACGATTCCTCCTTCTCCTACCTCCTTGCTACCACTCACACAGGCTTTTAGCGTTTCGTCAGAACAAACGCTTGCTGTAGCCCCATTGCCTGTGAGCGGAAGTGAAAAGGAAGTGCTGGATGAGTGTTGGCACAACCCCACACTTCTCTTGCCACGTGCTTTGCACCTTCGCTTCAACTGCACCACTACGCTTCCTCCTTCTCCTAACTCCATGCTAGCACTCACACAGGCTTTTAGCGTTTCGTCAGAACAAACGCTTGCTGCACCACCACTGCCTGTGAGCCGAGAGAAAAGGAAGTGCAGGATGAGTATTGGCACAGACCCATACTTCTCTTGCCACGTCCATTGAACCTTCACTTAAACCGCACCTCTGGGCTTCCTCCTTCTCCTAACAACATTCTAGGAGTCCTACACGATTCTAGCACTACTTAAGAACAAACGCTTGCTCCACCAGCACTGTCTGTGACCTGAACACAAAAGTGCAGGATGAGTGTTGGCACAGTCCCTCACTTCTCTTTCCATGTCCTCTGCAGCTGCACTTCAACTGCAGCTCTGCGCTTCCTCCTTCTCCTAAAACCATTCTAGCAGTGCCATGGGATTATTGAAATTCTTAAGAACAAATGCTTGCTCCACCAACACTGTCTCCCACCTCAACACAAAAGTGCAGAATGAGTGTTGGCATTGCCCATCACTGCTCTTGCCATGTCCCTTGCACCTTCACTTCAACTGCACCTCTACGCTTCCTACATCTCCTAACTCCATGCTACCACTCACACAGGCTTTTAGTGTTTCCTCAGAAGAAATGCTTGCTGCACCAACATTGCCTGTGAGCCGAACAGAAAAGGAAGTGCAGGATGAGTGTTGGCACAGCCCCAAAATTCYCTTGCCATGTCTCTTGCACCTTCACTTCAACTGCACCTCTACGCTTCCTCCTTCTCCTACCTCTTTGCTACAACTCACACAGGCTTTTAGCGTTTCATCAGAACAAACGCTTGCTGCAGCAACACTGCCTGTGAGCCCAACAGAAAAGGAAGTGCAGGATGAGTGTTGGCACAGCCGCACACTTCTCTTGCCATGTCCCTTTTACCTTCACTTCAACTGCACTTCTACGCTTCCTCCTTCTCCTAAATTCGTGGAAGCACTCACACAAGATTTTATCGTTTCGTCAGAACAAACGCTTGCTGCACCAAAACTGCCTGTGACCCGAACAGAAAAGGAAGTACAGGGTAAATGTTGGCACAGCCCCACACTTCTCTTGCCATGTCCTTTGCACCTTCACTTCAACTGCACCTCTACGATTCCTCCTTCTCCTAACACCATGCTAAAACTCACACAGCCTTTTAGCATTTCGTCAGAAGAAACGCTTGCTGTAGCACCACTGCCTGTGAGCGGAACTGAAAAGGAAGTGCAGGATGAGTGTTGGCACAACCCCACACTTCTCTTGCCATGTCCTTTGCACCTTCGCTTCAACTGCACCTCTACGCTTCCTCCTTCTCCTGATTCCATGCTAGCACTCACACAGGCTTTTAGCGTTTCGTCAGAAGAAACGCTTGCTGCACCAACACTGCCTGAGACCCCAACAGAAAAGGAAGTGCAGGATGAGTGTTGGCACAGCCCCACACTTCACTTGCCATGTCCTTTGCACCTTGACTTAAACCGCGCCTCTGCGTTTCCTACTTCTCCTAACACCATTCTAGGTGTCCTACACTATTGTAGCAATTTTTAAGAACAAACGCTTGCTCCACCAACACTGTTTGTGACCTGAATACAAAAGTGCAGGATGAGTGTTGGCACAGTCCCTCACTTCTCTTGCCATGTCCTTTGCAGCTGCAATTCCACTGCACCTCTGCGCTTCCTCCTTCTCCTAACACCATGCTAGCAGTGCCAAAGGATTCTAGCACTTCTTAAGAACAAACGCTTGTCCACCAACACTGTCAGTGACATGAACAGAAAAGTGCAGAATGAGTGGTGACACAGCCCCACACCTCTCTTGCCATTTCCTTTGCACCTTCACTTCAACTGCACCTCTGCGCTTCCTCCTTCTCCTAACACCATGCTACAACTCACACAGCCTTATAGCGTTTCGTCAGAAGAAACGCTTGCTGTAGCACCACTGCCTGTGAGCRGAACTGAAAAGGAAGTGCTGGATGAGTGTTGGCACAACACCACACTTCTCTTGCCATGTCC
>NW_020455924.1:14836-25984 GCF_003342845.1 Nothoprocta perdicaria | reverse complement strand
ACTTCTCTTGCCATGTCCTTTGCACCTTGACTTCAGCTGCACCTCTACGCTTCCTCCTTCTCCTAACTCCAGGCTACCAGTCACACAGGCTTTTAGCGTTTCGTCAGAACAAACACTTGCTGCACCACCACTGCCTGTGAGCCGAACAGAAAAGGAAGTGCAGGATGAGTGTKGGCACAACCCCACACTTCTCTTGCCATTTCCCTTGCAGCTGCACTTCAACTGCACCTCAACTCTTCCTCCTTCTCCTACCTCCATGTAAGCACTCAGACAGTCTTTTAGTGTTTTGTAAGAACAAACGCTTGCTGCACAAAACCTGCCTGTGAGCCGAACAGAAAAGGAAGTGCAGGATGAGTGTTGCCCAGACCCACACTTCTCTTGCAATGTCCTTTGCACCTTCACTTCAACTGCACCTCTACGCTTCCTCCTTCTCCTACCTCCTTTCTACCACTCAATCAGGCTTTTAGCGTTTTGTCAGAACAAAGGCTTGCTGCACCACCACTGCCTGTGAGCCGAGAGAAAAGGACGTGCAGGATGAGTGTTGGCACAGCCCCTCACTTCTCTTGCCATTTCCTCTGCTGCTGCACTTCAACTGCTCCTCTACGCTTCCTCCTTCTGCTAACACCATGCTAGCAGTGCCAAAGGATTCTAGCATTGCTTAAGAAAAAACGCTTGCTCTACCAGCACTGTCTGTGAGGTGAAGAGAAAAGCGTAGGATGAGTGTTGGCACAGCCCCACACTTCTCTTGCCATGTCCCTTGCACCTTCACTTCAACTGCACCTCTACGCTTCCTTCTTCTCCTACCTCGTTTTTTCCATTCACTCAGGCTTTTAGCGTTTCGTCAGAACAAACGCTTGCTGCACCAACACTGCCTGTGAGCCGAACAGAAAAGGAAGTTCATGATGAGTGTTGGCACAGCCCCACACTTCTTTTGCCATTACCTCTGCAGCTGCACTTCGGCTGCACCTCTGCTCTTCCTCCTTCTCCTAAAACCATGCTACCACTCACACAGGCTTTTAGCGTTTTGTCAGAACAAAAGCTTGCTGCACCAGCCCTGCGTGTGACCCGAACAGAAAAGGAAGTGCAGGATGAGTGTTGGCACAGCCCCACACTTCTCTTGCCATGTCCCTTGTACCTTCTTCTCAACGGCCCCTCTGCGCTTCCTCGTTCTCATAAATCCGTGATACCACTCACACAAGATTTTAGCGTTTCGTCAGAACAAACGCTTGCTGCAACAAAACTGGCTGTGACCCGAACAGAAAAGGAAGTACAGGGTAAATGTTGGCACAGCCCCGCAATTCTCTTGCTATGTCCTTTGCAGCATCACTTAAACCGCACCTCTGAGCTTCCTACTTCACCTAACACCATGCTAGGAGTCCTACACGATTGTAGCACTTCTTAAGAAGAAACGCTTGCTCCACCAACACTGTCAGTGACCTGAACACAAAAGTGCAGGATGAGTATTGGCACAGCTTCTCACTTCTCTTGCCATGTCCTTTGCAGTTGCACTTCCACTGCACCTCTGTGCTTCCCCCTTTTCCTAACACCATGCTAGTAGTGCCAAATTGTTCTAGCACTTCTCAAGAACAAACGCTTGCTCTACCAACACTGTCTGTGACCTGAACAGAAAAGTGCAGGATGAGTGTTGACACAGCCCCACACATCTCTTGCCATGTCCTTTGCACCTTCGCTTCAACTGCACCTCTACGCTTCCTCCTTCTCCTGACTCCATGCTAGCACTCACACAGGCTTTTAGCGTTTCATCACAACAAACGCTTGCTGCACGAATACTGCCTGTGAGCCGAACAGAAAAGGAAGTACAGGATGAGTGTTGGCACAGCCCCACACTTCTCTTGCCATGTCCTTTGCACCGTCACTTCAACTGCACCTCTACTCTTCCTCCTTCTCCTAACTCCATGCTAGAACTCACACAGGCTTTTAGCGTTTCGTCAGAACAAACGCTTGCTGCACCAAAACTGCCTGTGACCTCAACAGAAAAGGAAGTGCAGGATGAGTGTTGGCACAGCCCCACACTTCACTTACCATGTCCTGTGCACCTTCACTTAAACCGCGCCTCTGTGTTTCCTACTTCTCCTAACACCATTCTAGGAGTCCTGCACGATTCCAGCACTATTTAAGAGCAAACACTTGCTCCACCAGCACTGTCTGTGACCTGAATACAAAAGTGCAGGATGAGTGTTGGCACAGTCCCTCACTTCTCGTGCCATGTCCTCTGCAGCTGCACTTCAAATGCATCTCTGCGCCTCCTCCTTCTCCTAACACCATGCTAGCAGTGCTATAGGATACTTGCAATTCTTAAGAACAAATGCTTGCTCCACCAACACTGCCTGTGACGTGAACAGAAAAGTGCAGGATGAATGTTGGCACAGGCCTGCACTTCTCTTGCCGTGTCCCTTGCACCTTCACTTCAACTGCACCTCTACGCTTCCTCCTTCTCCTAACTCCATGATAGCACTCACACAGGTTTTTAGCGTTTCGTCAGAACAAACGCTTGCTGCACCAACACTGCCTGTGAGCGGAACAGAAAAAGAAGTGCAGGGTGAGTGTTGGCACAGCCGCACACTTCTCTTGCCATGTCCCTTGTACCTTCTTCTCAACGGCACCTCTACGCTTCCTCCTTCTCATAAATCCGTGCTACCACTCACAAAAGATTTTAGCGTTTCGTGAGAACAAATGCTTGCTGCAACAAAACCGCCTGTGACCCAAACAGAAAAGGAAGTACAGGGTWAATGTTGGCACAGCCCCACAATTCTCTTGCCATGTCCTTTGCAGCATCACTTAAACCGCACCTCTGAGCTTCCTACTTCACCTAACACCATGCTAGGACTCCTTCACGATTGTAGCACTTCTTAAGAAGAAACGCTTGCTCCACCAACACTCTCTGTGACCTGAATACAAAAGTGCAGGATGAGTGTTGGCACAGCTCCTCACTTCTCTTGCCATGTCCTTTGCACATGTACTTCAACTCCACCTCTGCGCTTCCTCCTTCTCCTAACACCATGCTAGCAATGCCAATGGATTCTAGCACTGCTTAAGAACAAACGCTTGCTCCACCAACACTGTCAGTGACCGGAAGAGAAAAGTGCAGGATGAGTGTTGACACAGCCCCACACCTCTCTTGCCATGTCCTTTGCACCTTCACTTCAACTGCACCTCTACGCTTCCTCCTTCTCCTAACACCATGCTACAACTCACACAGACTTTTAGCGTTTTGTCAGAACCAACGCTTGCTGTAGCACCACTGCCTGTGAGCGGAACTGAAAAGGAAGTGCTGGATGAGTGTTGGCACAACACCACACTTCTCTTGCCATGTGCTTTGCACCTTCACTTCAACTGCATCTGTACGCTTCCTCCTTCTCCTACCTCCAAGCTACCACTCACACAGGCTTTTAACGTTTCGTCACAACAAACGCTTGCTGCACCACCACTGCTTGTGAGCCGAATAGAAAAGGAAATGCAGGATGAGCGTTGGCACAGTTCCACACTTCTCTTGTCATGTGCCTTGCAACTTCACTTCAACTGCACCTCAACTCTTCCTCCTTCTCCTAACTCCGTGGAAGCACTCACACAGGATTTTAGTGTTTGGTCAGAACAAACGCTTGCTGCACAAAAAATGCCTGAGAGCCGAACAGAAAAGGAAGTGCAGGATGAGTGTTGGCACAGACCCACACTTCTCTTGCCATGTCCTTTGCACCTTCACTTCAACTACACCTCTACGCTTCCTCCTGCTCCTAACTCCTTTCTACCACTCAAACAGGCTTGTAACGTTTCGTCAGAACAAACGCTTGCTGCACCAACACTGCCTGTGAGCCTAACAGGAAAAGATGTCCAGGATGAGTGTTGGCACAGCCCCATATTTCTCTTGCCATGTCCTTTGMACCTTCACTTAAACCGCACCTCTGCGCTTCCTCCTTCTCCTAACACCTTGCAAGGAGTCCTAAACGATTGGAGCACCTTTTAAGAACAAACGCTTGCTCTACCAACACTGTCTGTGACTGAACACAAAAGTGCAGGATGAGTGTTGGCACAGGCCTGCACTTCTCTTGCCGTGTCCCTTGCACCTTCATTTCAACTGCACCTCTACGCTTCCTCCTTCTCCTAACTCCATGATAGCACTCACACAGGTTTTTAGCGTTTCGTCAGAACAAACGCTTGCTGCACCAACACTGCCTGTGAGCGGAACAGAAAAAGAAGTGCAGGGTGAGTGTTGGCACAGCCGCACACTTCTCTTGCCATGTCCTTTGCACCTTCACTTAAACCACGCCTCTGCGATTCCTACTTCTACTAACACCATGCTAGCAGTGCTATAGGATTCTTGCACTTTTTAAGAACAAATGCTTGCTCCACCAACACTGTATGTGACGAGAACAGAAAAGTGTCGGATGAGTGTTGGCACAGCCCCACACTTCTCTTGCCATGTCCTTTGCACCTTCACTTCAACTGCACCTCTGCGCTTCCTCCTTCTCCTGACTGCATGCTAGCACTCACACAGGCTTTTAGAGTTTTGTCAGAAGAAACCCTTGCTGCTCAAAAACTGCCTGTGAGCCGAACAGAAAAGGAAGTGCAGGATGAGTATTAGCACAGACCCACACTTCTCTTGCCATGTCCTTTGCACCGTCACTTCAACTGAACCTCTACACTACCTCTTTCTCCTACCTCCGTGCTAGCACTCACACAGGTTTGAGCGTTTCCTCAGAACAAACGCTTGCTGCACCACCACTGCCTTTGAGCCGAACAGAAAAGGAAGTGCAGGATGAATGTTGGCACAGTCCCAAACTTCTCTTTCCATGTCCTTAGCACCTTCACTTAAACCGCACCTTTGAGCTTCCTACTTCTCTAACACCATGCTAGGAATCCTACTCGATTCTAGGACTTGTTAAGAACAAACACTTGCTCTACCAACACTGTCTGTGACCTGGATACAAATGTGCAGGATGAGTGTTGGCACAGTCCCTCACTTCTCTTGCCATGTCCTCTCCGGCTGCACTTCAACTGCACCTCTGCGCTTCCTCCTTCTCCTAACTCCATGCTACCACTCACACAGGCTTTGAGCGTTTCGTCAGAATAAACGCTTGCTGYACGAGCCCTGTCTGTGACCCGAACAGAAAAGGAAGTGCAGGATGAATGTTGACACAGCCCCACACTTCTCTTGCCATGTCCTTTGCACCTTCGCTTCAATTGCACCTCTATGCTTCCTCCTTCTCTTGACTCCATGCTAGCACTCACACAGACTTTAGCGTTGCCTCACAATAAACGCTTGCTGCAGCCCGACTGCCTGTGAGCCGAACAGAAAAGGAAGTGCACTATCAGTGTTGGCACATACCCTCCCTTCACTTGCCATTTCCTCTGCAGCTGTACTTGAACTGCACCTCTGAGCTTCCTCCTTCTCCTAACTCCATGCTAGCAGTGCGAAAGGATTCTAGCACTTCTTAAGAAAAAACGCTTGCTTTACCAACACTGTCTGTGACCTGAACAGAAAAGTGCTGGATGAATGTTGGCACAGCCCCACACTTCTCTTGCCATGWCCTTTGCACCTCCACTTCAACTGCACCTCTACACTACCTCTTTCTCCTACCTCCGTGCTAGCATTCACACAGGCTTTTAGCGTTTCCTCAGAAAAAACGCTTGCTGCACCAGCACCACTGCCTGGGAGCCGAACAGAAAAGGAAGTGCAGGATGAGTGTTGGCACAGCCCCACACTTTTCTTGCCATGTCCTTTGCACCGTCACTTCAAGTGCACCTCTACGCTTCCTCCTTCTCCTACCTCGTTGCTACCACTCACACAGGCTTTTAGCGTTTCGTCAGAACTAACGCTTGCTGCACCAATACTGCCTGTGAGCCGAACAGAAAAGGAAGTGCAGGATGAGTGTTGGCACAGCCCCAAACTTCTCTTGCCATGTCCTTTGCACCTTCAATTCAACTGCACCTCTGCGCTTCCTTCTTCTCCTAAGTCCGTGCTACCACTCACACAGGCTTTTAGCGTGTTGTTAGAACAAACACTTGCTGCACCACCACTGCTTGTGAGCCGAACAGAAAAGGAAGTGAAGGATGAGTGTTCGCACAGGCCTGCACTTCTCTGGCCATTTCGTTTGCACCTTCACTTCAGCTGCATCTCTACGCTTCCTCCTTCTCCTAACTGCATGCTACCACTCACCCTGGCTTTTAGGTTTTCCTCAGAACAAACACTTGATGTACCACCACTAGCTGTGACCCGAGCAGAAAAAAAGTGCAGGATGAGTGTTGGCACAGCCCCACACTTCTCTTGCCATGTCCTTTGCACCTTCACTTCAACTGCACCTCTACTCTGTTTGTGTGGCGAATCCAAATGTAAGTGCAGCATGAGTTTTGGCACAACACAAGACTTCCCTTGCCATGTCCTTTGCATCTTCACTCAACTGCACCTCTACGCTTACTCCTTCTCCTAAATCCATGCTAGAACGCAGACAGCATTCTATACTTCGGTCGGAACAAACGTTTTCTGCACCAGCTCAGGCTGTGCTCCGAGAAGAAAAGTATGTGCAGTATTAGTGTGAGCGCAGCCCCACACTTCTCTTGGCATCACCTTTGCAGTTTCACTTCAAGTGGACATCTACGCCTCCTCTTTTTTTCCGAATTCCATGCTAGTATTCATACAGCATTGTAGCATTTAGTGAGAACACACGTTTGCTTCACCAACTCTGTCTGTCCGGCGAACAGAAAGGTAAGTGCAGCATGTGTTTTAGCACAGCCCCACACTTCCCTTGTAATGTCCTTTTCAGCTTCACTTCAACTGCACCTCTACACTTCCTCTTCTCCTAACTCTATTCTAGCAGTCGTACTGCCTTCTAGCATTTAAGTAAGAACAATATATTGATGCATTAACTCTGTCTGTGACACGAACCACAAAGAAAGTGCAGGATGAGTGTTGGCACAGCCCCACACTTCTCTTGCCATGTCCTTTGTAGATTCACTTAAACCGCACCTTTGCGCTTCCTACTTCTCCTAACACCATGCTAGCAGTGCTACAGGATTCTTGCACTTCTTAAGAACAAACGCTTGCTCCACCAACACTGTCTCTGACCTGAACACAAAAGTGCAGGATGAGTGTTGGCACAGCCCCACACTTCTCTTGCCATGTCCTTTGAAGCTTCACTCTCTTGCACCACACTTCTCTTGCAACACACACAGCATTGTAGCATTTAGTGAGAACAAACGCTTGTTTCATCAACTCTGTCTGTGTGGCGAATCGAAAAGTTAGTGCAGGATGAGTTTTGGCACAGCTGCACACTTCTCTTTGGCATGACCTTTGCAGTTAGACTTCAAGTGCACCTCTGCGCTTCCTCCTTCTCCTAACTCCATGCTAGAACGCATACAGCATGCTAGCATTTAGTCGGAAGAAACGTTTGCTGCACCATCTCAGGCTGTGATCCTAGAATAAAAGTGCAGGATGAGTGTGGGAACAGCCCCACACTTCTCTTGCCATGTACTTTGCACCTTCACTTCAACTGCACCTCTGCGCTTCCTCCTTCTCCTAACACCATGCTAGGAGTGCTACACGATTCTAGCACTTCTTAAGAACAAACGCTTGCTCCACCAACACTGTCTGTGACCTGAACACAAAAGTGCAGGATGAGTGTTGGCACAGCTCCACACTTCTCTTGCCATGACCTTTGCACCTTCACTTCAACTGCACCTCTACGCTTCCTCCTTCTCCTAACATCATGCTAGCATTCAGACAGCATTGTAGCATTTAGTGAGAACAAACATTTGCTTCACCAACTCTGTGTGTGTGGCGAACCGTAAAGTAAGTGCAGCATGAGTTTTAGCACAGCCCCACACTTCCCTTGTAATGTCCTTTTCAGCTTCACTTCAACTGCACCTCTACGCTTCCTCCTTCTCCTAACTCCATGCTAGAACACATAGAGCATTCTAGCATTTGGTCAAAAAAAAACGTATGCTGCACCAGCTCAAGCTGTGATCGGAGACGAAATGTAAGCGCAGGATGAGTGTGGGCACAGCCTGACACTTCTCTTGGCATGACCTTTGCAGTTTCTCTTCAAGTGCACCTCTACGCTTCCTCCTTCTCCGAATTCCATGCTAGTAGTCACACAGCCTTGTAGCATTTAGTGAGAACAAACGTTTGCTTCACCAACTCTGTCTGTGCGGCGAACCAAAAAGTAAGTGCAGGATGAATATTTGCACAGCACCGCACTTGTCTTACCATGTCCTTTGAAGCTTCAGTTCAACTGCACCCCTATACTTCCTCCTTCTCCTAACTCCATTCTTGCAGTCGTACTGGATTCTAGAATTTAATAAGAACAATATCTTGATACATCAACACTGTCTGTGACCTGAACCACAAAGTAAGTACAGGATGAATGCTGGCACAGCCCCACGCTTCTCTTGCCATGTCCCTTGCACCTTCACTTCAGCTGCACCTCTGCGCTTCCTCCTTCAGGAATCCAGCATCTCATCAGAACAAATGCCTGCTGAACCAACATTCTCTTTGACCAGAAAACAAAGTGCAGGATGAGTGTTGGCACAGCCCCACACTTCTCTTGCCATGTCCTTTGCACCTGCACTTCAACTGCACCTCTACGCTTCCTCCTTCTCCTAAATCCATTCTAGCATTCGTCCTGGATTCCAGCATTTCGTATGAACAGAATCTTGATGCACTCTTTCTGTTATCTCTTTCTGTTACCTGAACGAAAAAGAAAGTGCAAAATGAACGTTGGCACAGCCCCACACTTCTCTTGCCATGTCCTTTGCACCTTCACTTCAACTGCACCTCTACGCTTCTTCCTTCTCCTGACTCCATGCTACCACTCACACAGGCTTTTAGCGTTTCGTCAGAACAAACGTTTGCTGCACCAACACTGCCTGTGACCTGCCTGCGCTCACCCAGGAATCTAGCATGTCTTCAGAAAAAAGTCTTGCTGCACCATCGCTGTTTGTGACCCGAACCAAAAATTAAGTGCAGGATGAGTGTTGGCATAGCGCCACATTTCTCTTGCTTATCCTCTGAAGCTTCACTTCAAGTGCACCTCTGCGCTTCCTCCTTCTCCTAACACCATGCTAGCTCTCATCCAGGAATCCAGCATCTCGTCACAACAAAATAGTTGCCGGACCAGCACTTTCTGTGTCCCGAAAAGAAAAATAAGTGCAGGATGAGTGTTGGCACAGCTCCACACTTCTCCTGGAATGTCCCTTGCAGCTTTATTTCAAGTTGACCTGTATAGTTCCTCCTTGTCCTAACGCCTTGTTAGCACTCATCCAGCAATCCAGCATGTTGTCAGAAGAAACGCTTGCTTCACCAACGCTCTTTGACCAGAAAAGAAAGGTAAGTGCAGGATGAATGTTTGCACATCCCCACACTTCTTTTGGCATGTGGTTTGCAGCTTCACTTCGAGTGCACCTCTATGCCTCCTCCTTTTGTTAACTCCATGCCAGCACTCACACAGGATTCCAGCATGGAGTCAGAAGAAACGCTGGTTCGACGAACTATGTCGTTGAACATAGAAAAGTAAGTGCAGAAAAGAAAAGTAAGTGCAGGCTGAATGTTGGGACAGCCTCACACTTCTCTTGGCATGTCCTTTGCAGGTTAACTTCAAGTGCACCTCTATGCTTCCTCCTTTTCCTAAATCCATTTCATCAGTCGTATTGGATTCTAGAATTTTGTCAGAAAAAAACGGTGCTGCACCAACGGTGTCTGTGACCTGAACCAAAAAGTAAGTGCAGGATGAATGTTGGCACTGCCCCACATGGTTCTTGGCATGTCCTTTGCAGCTTGACTTCAAGTGCACCTCTACCCTTCCCTCTTCTCCTAACTCAATGATAGCAYTCACATAGCATTCGAGCATTTCCTATAAATAAACACTTACTGCACCAGCACTGCCTGTGACCTGAACAGAAAAGGAAGTGCAGGATGAGTGTTGGCACAGCCCCAGACTTCTCTTGCCATGTTCTTTGCATCTTCACTTCAAGTGCACCTCTACGCCTCTTCCTTCTCCTAATTCCATGCTTGCACTCACCTAGGAATCTAGCATTTCGTTACAACAAATGTTTGTCCCACCTACACTGTCCGTTTCCCCAACAGAAAAGGAAGTGCAGGATGAGTGTTGGCGCAGCCCCACACTTCTCTTGCCGTGTCCTTTGCACCTTCAGTTCAACTGCACCTCTACACTTCCTCCTTCTCCTGACTCCATGCTGGCTCTCACATAGCATTCGAGCATTTTGTCAGAGAAAACGCTTGCTCTACCAACACTGTCTGTGACCCGAATAGAAAAGTAAGTGCAGGATGAATGTTGGCACAGCCCCACCTTTCTCTTGGCATGTCCCTTGCAGCCTCACTTCAAGTGTACCTCTACGCTTCCTCCTTCTCCAAACTCCATGCTTGCATTCCTACGGGATTCTTGCCACAGCACTGCACTTGCCTGCGCTCGTCGTTTGCATTCTCACTACTAGGGAGGCTCTATTGTTCCTCCTTCTGCTAACTCCATTCTAGCATTCATGCTGACTTCCAGCATTGAACCAGAAGAAAGTGTCCCATCCAAAATGCCCTGAAGCAAAAGAGAAGCACAGAATGATTTTTGGCTTGCTCAGCACATCCCTTGGCATGGCCTTTGCAGCTGCACTTCCAGTGAGGCTCTAGGTTTCCTCCTTCTGCAAACTGCATACTAACACTCATTCTTATGGCTAGCCTTACGTTAAGTAAAGGAATTGGTCTCTGACCCAAAGCATATGGAACAGAATGAGTCTTGGCTCAGTCCCACACTTGCCCTCACATGTCCTTTGCATCCTCACTTCATGTGAAGATCTGCACATTCAGCAAAAGAAGCAAAAGAGAAGCACAGAATGATTCAACACAATTAATATTTTAATGTCTGATTCTCCCTCGTGAGGCAGTAGGAGGGATCCTGCACATGTTCACGGGTGCCTGGTGAGGGACTGACTGCTCTGCTCYGGGCTCATCTCTGATGTGAGCATGTCCTGCAGCTTCCAGCAGAAGCAGCTGCAGCGGGTGACATCAGGAAGATGCTGTAGCCCAGGTAGAGACTGGTGATGGTGGCGAAGGAGCCCCAGGTGTTCTCCTGCATCATCCTGAAGATCACCTGGACTTGTTGCTTCATGGAGACGCATAGCCAAAGG
>NW_020455924.1:12282-13781 GCF_003342845.1 Nothoprocta perdicaria | reverse complement strand
GGGGGGACTGTGCGGGGGTTGCTGGTTGAGGGGAGGAGACATGAGTAGAGGGTGTTGATGGGGAGGGTGAGGCAACCACAAACACAGGTGTCACCTCCACAGCCTCACAAATCACCCACAAATATAGAGCCCCCACCCCATTGGAGGCCACTCATAAACACACAGGCCAGTCCATTATCCCCCACCTCTCACCAGTATCCCCCATCCCTGCCACAACAGGCACCCACAAACAAGAGGAGCTCCTTCCTCCCAGGAACCCACAAATACAGGCCGAGAAAACCCCCAAGTTGTAGAGATATCAGCTTGTTAGGAGTCTTAGGTGGGAGGTTAGTCATTTAGGTGAGTATTTAGCTAGGTAGGTGATAGGGGATAACTAACTCCTATCTCACAGGAGACAGCTATCTATCTCCTATGATAGGACTGCTATTGTTGTCTCATCTAGCTATTGAGTTAGGCTAGGTAGGTAGCTGGATAGGTGTGTAGTGAGCTAGGTAGGTGAGTAGTTTGGTGGATAGCTTGTTAGGTGTCTTAGTTTGGTGTGTAGTTAGGTATTTCAGTGGGTAGCTAGCTAGTTTAGTGAGTAGTTAATTATATAGGTGTGTAGTCGGCTGCTTTGGAGGTTAGGCAGGTGTGTAGTTAGCTAGGTGGCGGAGGGTTGTTAGCTGCTAAGGAAGGTAGCTAACTACTTAGATGAGTAGTTAGCTAGTTAGGAGAATGGTTTGGGGGCTTGTTAGCTAGTTAGGTGGGTAGGCAGTTGGATAGTTAGGTAAGTAGGTGGGTAGGACGTAAGCCAAGTGCATAGGTAACGAATTATATGGAGCATTGGGTGGGTAGTTTCCTAGTTATTTGGGTCCTTAGATAGCTAGGTGGCTAGTCGGGTTAGATAGCTTGTTTGGAGGTGAGCTAGGTGTGTAGTTAGGTAGCTAGCTAGATAGCTAGGTGGTTAGATGGCTAGTCAGGTCGGTAGTTAGCAAGTTAGGTGTGTAGTTAGTTGGCTAGGTAATTAGTTGGAAAGCTTGGTGAGTAGTTAACAAGTTATGTGGGTAGCTATCTTGTTAGCTGGGCACTCTCATTTGGTGGCTAGTCATGCTAGGAGTTAGGTGTGTAATTAGCTAGGTAGGTGGGAATTTAGCTGGGTAGTTAAGCTAGTTGAGAGATTAGGTGTTTAGTTAGTTGGGCATTTAGCTAGTCAGTGTGGTAGAAAGTGTGATAGAAAGGTAGTTGGCTCTGTAGGTGGGGAGTTGGATAAGTAGGTGAGTAGTTAACTAGGAAGGTGGTCAGTTAGGGATGTAGGGAAGTACAGAGCTAGTTAGGTGARTACTTAACTACCTACACAGGTAACCACCAGCCTAGCAAACTAGGTAGTTAGTTGGCTAGTTTGCTGCAGTTAGTTACTTTGATTGTGAGGTATAGAGCTAGTTAGGTGGACAGTTAGGTTAGCAGAGAGGTAGTTAATTAGTTAGGTGGGAGGGTAGTCATTTATGTCAGTACTTAGCTGG
>NW_020455924.1:7404-10591 GCF_003342845.1 Nothoprocta perdicaria | reverse complement strand
ACAAGGCTTAGTTTGTTAGGAAATATTAACTCACTAACAAAAGTAAATACTGAATTTACAATACATTTCATTGATCATTTTTAGAATTGTTTTCAGACAAGAATTCTTCATCCAAGAGATGSGTTGGAAGAGCAGTGGTGACAAATTTCAGATTAAAACTATTGTCCCAAGCACTGTCAATAGGAAATTCATATTACTGGTTTGATTACAGCTAGGAATGATGTAAAGTACACACTCCTTTTCTGCCTCCTGTTACGCTGTCGTCACCCACTATGGGGGAGCCGCCTGAGGAGGGTCAGGAACAAGATACGATGGAGGTTGGCGAGTCCTGCGAGAAGTTTTCACCACTCCCGCCAGAATGAACRGCCCCACAGGCTGAGGCACCTCGAGTGAAGCAGCAGGCCATGCACCGCCCGCTGACATGRCGACCGTGTCCCCTCTTTCTCTGGACACAGTCAAACCTCAGGACCRCCCTGACTGGGCGCTTGAGCTAATAAACAAATTAGACTGGCTGGAGAAGGACCRGAAGAGACAAGAGCAAATGAGACAAGAAGCAGAAGCTGCAGTCGATAGATTAGAACAAACTCTAGGGAGGGGGCGGTGTGAGGGAGGAGACACAGTGATCCGAGGAAAACGGGGTGGGGTGGATACAGGACGATGGAAATGGGGACGAGGAAAATGGGGATCCCAGGCTGCGATGGAAGGGGGTGATTCAGAATACATTAATAGAAGGGCAGTTTATCCCATCGGCATTTCCAGTCATGATGGGGGGTGGAAACCGCCTGAATCAGTGGGTAGGATTGCAGTGAGAATTGATTAAGGAAGCCCGAAAATCCATGCAACAGAACGGGCTGCATAATCCGTATACACAATCGTTTATTACTAACGTTTTTTCAACTAACCTTGTGACTCCTTTTGATATCAGACACTTGATGGCTATGCTACTGACCCCCATGCAGGAGATACTGTGGCATTCTAGATGGCAAGATACAGCAGTAAATGCCGCAATGGAGAACTTAGATTGTGTGGAGGGGGATCCACTGTGACTCGCATCATTTGATATGCTCATCTGCCAGGGCCAATTTGCTGATGCACTGTGCCAAGCCTGACTTGAATGTTAAAATATTATGGCAGTTGGCGAGTTTGGCGCAGGAAGCCTTTAAGGCGCTTCCTGAGGACGGGAAGGTAACTCCTCCTTATTCAATGGTAAAGCAGCAGCAAATGGAGCCTTACATGCAGTTTTTAGACCATTTACGTTCTGCATTACAAGGGGCATCTTTGACTGATCTTGCCAGGGAGGCTCTTCTAAGGTCTTTAGCAGTAGAGAATGCTAACCCTGCTTGTAAGCATATTTTACAAACCTTGCCAAAAAATGACAGTATTGCTGATATGATGGATGCTTGTGCCCGGGTAGGTACCCCCGAGGAGCATGCTGATCACATGGCAACTGCTTTTGCAGCCACGGTCAAGCCTTTGATACAACAAGGTAGAAGAGACAAATCCCCGAAATGTTACAACCGTCATATACAACCGCACAATGCGGGATCATAAAACAAAAGAGCATGGCAAAGAGTTTTGAGGCAACTTGCAATCGCTGTACAAAAATCAGACATTGGGCAAATGATTATCACTCAAAATTCAGGAAGGATGGGACACCCCTGGGAAACGGGGGAGCGAGCGCACTGAGATCTGGCGCAATGACACAAGTAAGGTCTCGAGCTGCCTGGATGGCATCTCTGCCACCACAACAGGGAGTGCTGGAGTGGACGTGGGAACAGCAGTAGAAACAACCCTGACGGTCTCCCAAGTGCAGTGTATTCCCACTAATGTGAATGGCCCACTCGAGTATGGCCTAAGTGCCCTAATTTGGGGTGATCGTCTATGACATAAAAGGGTCTTTTTGTTTTGCCTGAAGCAACCATTGATGATGGGTGACCTATTTTAAAATTAGCATGGAAAATGAATAACCCTGTATGGCTTGATCAATGGCTGCTGACTGCTGAGAAAATCCCCCACCCTGAGACTCTCGTACAGGAGCAATTGGACAAGGGCCACATTGTGCCAACCATAAGCCCTTGGAATACTCCAGTATTCACTATTCCAAAGAAAAATGGAAAATGCTGCCTCCTGCATGATCTCAGGCACATCAATGGCGTAATGGAAGACATGGGATCCTTGCAACCTGGTCTCCCATCCCCAAACATGATCCCAAAAAATTGGAATATTGATTTGAAAGATTGCTTTTTTACAATCCCATTACACCCAGATGATTGTCAAAAATTTACCTTTTCGGTACCTTCTGTTAACAAAAGTGAGCCCATGAAAAGATATCACTGGGTGGTGTTGCCCCAAGGGATGAAAAATTTGTCCATGATGTGTCAAATTTATGTAGTCTGGGCTTTGGCTCCTGTACAAAAGTGCATCCTGAATTGACCCTTTACCACTACATGGATGATATCCTCATAGCGGGTGATCAATTGAGAGAACATCAATTGATAGTAGAACTTRAATACAAATTACAGTCAAAGAGCCTACAGAYTGCCCCAGAGAAAATTCAGAGGTKAGAGGTATGGAAGTRTCTTGGATGGGAAATCACCAAGGCAACTATTAGACCCCCAAAACTAAAGATAYGCACAGAAGTTAACACTCTAAATGATGTACAGAAACTACTGGGAGATCTAAATTGGGTACAAAAAAAAAGTGTTCACTAATGCAGAAATCACCCCTCTCGTAACACTACTCAAAAGTGTGTGGGGGGAGTGTATAAGAGGAGGAAAAATTTATAACCTGTTTATGAAGCTGAGAGCTAAGCCGTTGTCTGGTTGTTCGGAGTTTGAAGGTGGCTAAAGAACTGAAAAAAAAAAGGAAACAAACAAACAACAACAAAAAAGGGACCTGATCTGGTGGTGAGGAGCAACTGAGGCATGGCACCAACCCAAACACAACGGACCTCTAAGCTAGTTTGGAGGTCAAACTTGAGGCAAGGGAGAGGAAGATGATGAAGACAGGACCCTCATAACGAGACAAGAGACCCCCATTGACGGGCACGCACGTGCACACCAGGGAATGTTGCCTAAYGAAAAAGGTGGAGCTTTGCCCTCCCTCTGGTTGCCTCCTGACATGCACGGGCCCTGCGTGGCAGGATGTGCCAGATATAAAAACAATGGTGGATCTGAAGCAGAGAGAG
>NW_020455924.1:3646-6518 GCF_003342845.1 Nothoprocta perdicaria | reverse complement strand
GGAAGCCCACTGTCTGGAGTCAATCCACGAGGAACTGGTCCTTTGCAACTCTGGCAAATGGATGTAACCCATATCCTTGAATCCGGCAGACAAAAGTATGGACATGTTTGCATTGATKGTTTTTCTCTCGCAGCACGGGTTACAGCTCAGATGGGTGAAACTAGTTGAYGTGTTCAGTGCCACATGCACTCATCAATAGCAGTGTTAGGGGTCCTGTGGGAAATTGAAATGGAGAATGGGCCAGGCTATCTGGTCCAGTCTGCACAATCATTCTTATAGCAATGATATGTTCATATTGAAAAAAAAAAAAAAAAAAAAAAAAAAAAAAAAAAAAAAAAAAAAAAAAAAAAAAAAAAAAAAAAAAAAAAAAAAAAGGAGTACTGAAAGAGTTTTTTGTGCTTTTAGGGCTTAATAAGGTAGAGAGCTTAGCGAAAGTAGATGATGTAGTATAGCATAGAACATAGGGCGTGGCGCTCGGAAGATCTCACGATGTCACGGGAGTTAGGAGCATAATTAATTTATGCAGTTTACTGATAACCCCATGCTATACAAGGCGAAAAGTAGAAATTAGTCTCCTGATTGGGCAGTAGGTGAGTCTCTGCATTCTACTGGAGTATATAGGCAGACTGAACTGCGCAATAAAGGCCATTTTGCCGCATCCCCATATTGGTGTCTGTGCTCTAGGGTCCTGGGGTGAGGACAAGCCCAGGTCAGTCCAGCTAGCGGACGAGGCTTGCCGACCCCCGTCGGCAACCGAGTACAATGCTATAATGCACTAATCCTTTTTCCTTTAGGAATGTTTTTTCCTTTAGGAATGTGAATTTCCTTTAGGAATGTAAAGATTGAGCTTGGGAAAGCATTCCGCAAAGACCTGTCAAGAGATCTTGCTACCTTGGCAAGCTAACTATGTTTATGTCATCAATGAGGGATCTGCTAATTATGACGGTGTGGAACTATAACCAATGAAGGGCTAAGAGAAGTATACTAGTTAATACCTGTAACGATGAATTAGCCTTCTGGGATGTGCCAACCAGAGTTTTAGCTTCATTGCTTGCAGCCGGGAAAGCACTAGGGGATGTAGTCCCCTAGATGTGTAGAGATATAGATAGTATAAGGCGTGCTACGCTACAGAATCACACTGCTATTGTCTTCTGCTGTTAGTGCAAGAGCATGGGTATGAAGACTTTGAGGGGAAATTAATGATTGTGAAATTGGGAATTGATAAATTGCTAAACGGCTTGGGCTTAACRGGATGATTTTTAGATTTGTTCAAATAAGGCTTAATGATTCTGATAACTATTGTAATTGTGATTATTATTATGTTTGCGGGTTAAGAATCGTGTTAAAAATGCTTGAGGGTGCTCTGAGGAGTGTATGGCTGGTTCNTTTAATGGCACGTTTAGGAAAGGTGTGTTTAACAAAGCACACAGCTCTGTCTCTAAGGTGGCCTTGAGGAGAGAAAAACAAGCAGTCCATTGAGGAAGTGAGCCAAGCAGAGATGGATGCAAGGGGGGAGCACCRAGAAATGAACTGACCAACCGACAACCAAGCAGGAATGCGTGCTRTCCTTGGAATTAGAGAATTGTCCTATCAAGGACTGTGCGCCCGCGTTTAGGGATAGAATAATTGTATATAAGGGTTAGTTATGCAATAAAATGGCTTCTTCATATCATTCATATTGAACTGTCTGGAGTCCATTTTGTCCCGCAAGCAGGGACATGAGCTGTGCCCGAGTTATTGCCACCTCTGCCGGCCAAGGCAGCTTGGCAGGCACAGGGAGGCCCAGGGAGCTCAGCAGTGAAAGCAACAGGATGTGCACACGGAAGCAAGCTGCCTGCTCTGGAACCATCCTGCASGTCTTCTCCCAAAGACAGGGCCTTTGCCCTGGACAAGGAGGGGRTGGCCACGGGAGTCCTGGAGAGCGTGAGCAAGATGTTGGAGAGGGTGGCTGCAAATTCCAGCAAAGCTGCTGCCGGGGAACGCTTCCCACCTTTTCCTGGTGTTGGGATGGCTCTGGACTCAGGGAAGAGAAGGCAAGAGCAGAAGCCAAAGCCATCACCTCTTGCCTTGCCCCCACTAAAAAGACCCAAGCGACAAACTCACACTTTCATCCAGACAACTGAAGAGCCCAGTTCTTACCTCAATCCAGGCCTGTGTCTTCAGCATCATCATTGGGAGAAGCCAGCATGTTGCAAGGGGATGGTGAGAGGATGAGTCTATCCCTGCAAAGCCAGCAGCTCTCGGGAAGCTCTCGCTTTGTCCCAGGAGCACAGAGCATTCCTGTTGAAGGGCCAGTGYCCGCAATGGAGAATCCTCAAGAAGTAGCAGCCTCGTCTGCCCMAGCTGAATCCCAGCAGGCTGCGATGGCAGCTGGAGGTGTTTKCGAGGAGGCTGCTCTCAACAGCTCCCCCATTGCAGAGCTACCACTGAGCTCTGCACAAGGCATCAGTGCCAGGGGCTGCAGGGACATGGCTCCACCGGAATCCCCGTCGTGCTTCCCACCGGAGCCTGCCAGCCTCATTGGGAGCATTGGTGGAGAACCTGGCACCAAAGGGAGGCCTGAGAGCCAGGGCCCTGTCCTGCATGGCCCCACAGGCCAGGATGGTGGGGCAGGGAGAGCGCAAGGAGCAGCCGCAGGGCAGGGCCCAAAACAACAGCCCATGGGCATCATCTGCCACATGCAAGGCAGGCTGCTGCGTCGGCACCAGGACAACACGGCACAGTGCCTGGGGTGCTCAGCGTCAAGGCAGTGGAGGAGCTGGACAGGAGCTGCCTGGCCGGCATGGGACAGAGCTTGGCCCAGATCCGGGAAGCCACTTTCCTGAGGAAGGAGAGCCTGCAGGAGAGCCAGGATGAGGAGGGCCATGGGAAG
>NW_020455924.1:0-1066 GCF_003342845.1 Nothoprocta perdicaria | reverse complement strand
CAGGCAGGCCTGCATTTGCTGCTTGGTCTTTGGGGGACTCTTCCAATGACTACCCTGTGTTTGGGGAGACTGCATTCACTGCCCACCCTTAGACATGTCTGCAGATCCCCTGGGCTCTCCTGCAGCCTCAGGTTCCCTTCCAGAATGGTGGACATCTGTCATCAGCACTGGCACCTGTGCCGCAGCCCCAAGTGTGGAATTCAGGGACTGTTCTGCATCTCCACTGGGAGTGCTCCCAGGGRCATGAACCYCAAATGCAGCCCGTGGGCCCTGAAAGATCCCACTGGGGCTCTGAGCTCCTCCCCTGGAGCCACAGAGGGCACAGGCAGAGCAGCCGGCCCTTTCATGCTGCAATCCCTYRGGCGTATCRGTGTATTGTTGAGACCAACCTCAGAAGAAAGACCAAACTGGAGGTATTTCACAGAGGAGATTCCTTTTTATTAGAGACATGTTCTTCTGGAGGCCAAGTCTGGCAAAAGGCTGCCCATTGCCTTGTCCTGATTCACTTAGGTAACACCAACACGAGGGGATGAGAACTCCTAAGCTGTGTACCCAGGTCAGCACACAGAAGGACGGCATGGGAATGAAGAGAAGAACTTGAAATAGAGAAATTCCTGCTGCTCTTGGTGCACATGTCTCCCGGAAAACTTCTGCACTCCCGTGAAGGCTGCAGTGAGAAAATGCCTGGGCATTTCTGGGCTGCCCTCCCCAAGACATGGTCAGCCCATCCCCTGGCTCAGGCTCAAATCTCATTCCTCAAGTCATCAGGTGCCACCTTCCACCTGCAACATCATCCCTGAGGACCCTGCCTGTCCCCAAAGACCTACATACCCCTACATGCTCCACGTGTCCCCACAAGTCTTGACTGCTCCCAATTTCCCATGTGTCCCCTATATCCTGTGTCACCCCACACTCCAGGGATCCCCTCATATCCTGGGCCTCCTGATATCCTCTCACCCTCAATGCTCTGTCTGACCCAATAGAGTCACGGTTCCCAGATCCCCTGTGCGCCATCCARTTCCCCATATCTTCCCAAAGTGTTGCCTGGCTCCCATGGTGTGTGTCA
>NW_020455923.1:29248-33049 GCF_003342845.1 Nothoprocta perdicaria | reverse complement strand
ACCAGTGTCACCACTATCACCGGTGCCACCGGTGCCACCGGCGCCACGCTCACCTGTTGGCCGCGTCCTTGCGCCGGTCGCCCTCCTGCAGCGCCGCGAGCCACTCGCGGGGACACGAGTAGCCGCGCAGGCTCCGCGCCAGCTGCACCAGGAAGGACGCAGCGTCGCCTGCGCACGGGGCAGCTCGTCACACGGGTGACACCGAGCGGGTGGGCAGGGGACAACGGGGGGTTGCTGTCACCTCGGATGGCGAGCCGYGGCGTCCAGAAGACGTCGGCGTTGCGCCGCAGCTGCGCCCGCTCCCGGTTCACGGCCACCACGGCGCTGCGGCGGCTCAGCGCGCGCCCGTAGGCCAGGCGGAAGTCGCACACGGCGCCTGCGGGCGCGCAGCGAGCGCCCATGGGTGCTCCCCGGCACCCTCGGGTGCTCCCCCGCCCCCTGCGGCGCGCGGCACCCACCTGCGAGGATGACGAGGTCGGCGGCGCGCAGGGCGTCGCGGCGGTTCTGGCGCACGTGCAGGGCGCTCGCCGGGCCCAGCAGCCCGCGCGCCATGCCGCCCAGGAAGCAGGGCAGCCCCAGCGCCTCCAGCGCGGCCCTGCGGGGACACCCAGGGGCTCGCGGGGACGGCGGGGGCGCCGGGGGCAGCCACAGGGGTGCCAGCGCCTCCTGCGTCCCACTGGGTGCACCAGCATCCCACTGGGTGCACCAACACCTCGTGCAACCCATTGGGTGCACCAGTGCCTCCTGCGTCCCACCGGGTGCACCAGCACCTCCTGCGTCCCACTGGGTGCACCAGCATCCCACTGGGTGCACCAGCACCTCGTGCAACCCATTGGGTGCACCAGTGCCTCCTGCGTCCCACTGGGTGCACCAGCATCCCACTGGGTGCACCAGTGCCTCCTACGTCCCACTGGGTGCACCAGCACCTCGTGCAACCCATTGGGTGCACCAGAAGCTCATGCAACCTACTGGGTGCACCAGTGCCTCCTGCGTCCCACTGGGTGCACCAGTGCCTCCTGCATCCCACTAGGTGCACCAGCACCTCCTGCGTCCCACTGGGTGCACCAGCACCTCGTGCACCCCACTGGGTGCACCAGCAGCTCGTGCAACCTACTGGGTGCACCAGTGCCTCCTGCATCCCATTGGATGCACCAGCACCTCGTGCAACCCACTGGGTGCACCAGCAGCTCATGAATCCCATTGGGTGCACCAGAAGATCACAGAAGGGTGCCAGCGTCTCATGCATCCCACTGGGTGCACTAGCAGCTCATGCGTCCCATTGGGTGCACCAGAACCTCGTGCAACCCACTGGGTGCACCAGCAGTCTGTGCATCCCACTGGGTGCACCAGCACCTCCTGCATCCCACTGGGTGCACCACAAGCTCCTGCATGCCACTGGGTGCACCAGCACCTCATGCAACCTACTGGGTGCACCAGAAGCTCACACAAGGGTGCCAGCGCTTCGTGCATCCCATTGGGTGCACCACAAGCTTGCACGAGTGCATTGGCAGCTCGTGCATCCCACTGGGTGCACCAGCACCTCATGCAACCCACTGGGTGCACCAGCACCTCGTGCATCCCACTGGGTGCACCAGAAGCTCACACAAGGGTGTCAGCGTTTTTGCAAGCCACGGCCGCCCGCTTTGCACCGTTGCCACCGGCCTCTTTTTGCAAACTGCAGCCGCCTTCTTTGCGATCGCAACTGGTGCTTTTGCAAACTCAAGGCGCTTTTGCAATTGCAAACTGCTTTTTTAGCAAATGCAACCGGTTGTTTTGCAAACTGGAGGCGCTTTTGCCAATGCAAACAGTGTTTYTTTTTAGCAAATGCAACTGGTGGTTTTGCAAACTTGAGGTGCTTTTGCAAATGCAAACTGTGTTTGCAAACTGTGGCTGCCCTCTTTGCAAATGCAACTGGTGATTTTTTGCAAGTTTGACCTGCTTTCACAAATGCAAGCAGGGGTTTTAGTGCATGCAACTGGTCGTTTTTGCAAATGCAACTGGTGCCTTTGCAAACCTGAGGCGCTTTTGCAAACTTCAGTCTCTTTTGCAAACTGAAGCTGCTCTTTCTGCAAACAGCCTCGACAAATTGGGCCAAAGTGTGCCGCTTTTGTGAACTGTAGCCAGCGCTTTTGCAAAGTGCAAGGCCCAGATTTGCAAAGCGCTGACGCTGCTTTTGCAATGCGTGGCCACCAGCTTTGTAAACACGTGGCCACAGCTTTGCAAACGTGTGGCCACCAGCTTTGCAAACGCATGACCACCAACTTTGCAAATGCATGGCCACCAGCTCCGCAATGCATGGCCACCAGCTTTGCAAATGTATGACCACCAGCTTTGCAAACGCATGGCCATCAGTTTTGCAAACCTTTGGTCACCAGCTTTCCAAACCTTTGTCACCAGCTTTGCAATGCACAGCCACCAGCTTTGCAAACCTGTGGCCACCAGCTTTGCAATGCACGGCCACCAGCTTTGCAAACACGTCCCCTCCTCTTGCAAGCTGCAGCCACCACCTTGGCACCCGGCGACCACCAATTTTTGCCAAGTTCTGCCACCCTTTCGCCACCCTGCGGCCCCCCCACGTCCCCACACCGCGAGGGCGAGGAAGAGGAGGCCTGAGACCCACCTGAGCTCCTCCACGGGCGTCGGGGGCAGCGTGGCCTGGCTGCCCAGCAGCACCAGCGGCTTCGCGGCCCTGCTCACCAGCTCGGCCACCTCCTGCACCTGCAGCGTCCCCAAGGGGCGTCAGCGCCGGCCATGGGGACACCCTGGGGACGGCGGGGGACACCCACCTGCTCTGCGGTGGCCAGGGGCACCCGCACGGGCAAGGGCGTCATGTCGCGGGGCTCCCAGGCGCCGGCGAAGAGGTTGTGCAGGTAGTTGCGGAGGTACCTGCGGGGTGGCACCGGTGGCACCGCGTCCTCGGCGGCAGCACCGTCGCGGTGGCACCGCGGGGACGCGGCCGGTGGCGCCGCTCACCAGTCGACCAGGCGCCGCCGCAGCCCCCCGGAGCCCCCGGCTTGGCCCAGCTCCTTCTGCACCACGTGGAAGGGGTAGAGCACGTCCAGGGGCAGCTCCACGAAGACGGGACCTGGCAGATGACGGGAAAAAAATGAGCCCGGAGCGGGCAAATTATGGGAGGAATGACCCTGGAGCAGGGAATCTGCAGGGAAAAGTACCCCCAGGACCCAAATCTGCAGGGAAAAGTACCCCCAGGGGCAAAATCTGCAGGGAAAACTACCCCCAGGGTCCCAATCTGCAGGGAAAATTACACCCAGGGCCCAAATCTGCAGGGAAAACTACCCCCAGGGGCAAAATCTGCAGGGAAAACTGCCCCCAGAGTCCCAATCTGCAGGGGAAATTACCCCCAGGGTCCCAATATGCAGGGAAAACTACCCCCCAAGCCCAAATCTGCAGGGAAAATTACCCCCAGGGTCCCAATCTGCAGGGAAAATTACCCCCTGAGCCCCAATCTGCAGGGAAAAATTACCCCCAGGGTGGCAATCTGCAGGGAAAACTACCCTGGAGCAACTGGATCATGGGGAAAATGACCCTGAAGCAGCCAAATTATGGGAAAAACAACCCTGGAGCAGACAAACTGTGGGAAAAATGACCCTGGAGCCAAAATCTGCAGGGAAAACTACTCCCAGAGCCCCAAAACAGCTGTTAGATGAGGAAAATTGCCTCAAACGGTGAAAACACTGGGAAATAATCCCAAAAGTGGCTGAAAGTTGTGTAAAATCACCCCGAAACAGCTGAAATTTGGGGGAAACATCCCAAAACAGCTGAAATTTTGGGGGAAAAAAA
>NW_020455923.1:28672-29069 GCF_003342845.1 Nothoprocta perdicaria | reverse complement strand
CCCAAAACAGCTGAAATTTTGGGGAAAACATCCCAAAACAGCTGAAATTTTGGGGAAAAAAAAACCCAGAACAGCTGAAATATGGGGGAAATCATCTCAAACGGTGCAAGCATGGGCAAATTACCCCAAAACTGTAAAATCACCCCAAAACAGCTGAAATGCATGGATTTTTTTGGAAAAACCACCCCAAGGGAGCCAAATGGTGGGAGAAGGGACCCCGCGGGCACYGTCCCTTACCCGGCGTGCCCGACTGGGCGGCGGCGATGGCCTCGCGCAGCGCGGGCACGATGTCGCGCACGGCGCGCACCGTCGCGCGCCGCTTGCACAGCGTCTTGAGCAGCGCCAGCTGGTCCATCTCCTGCAGCGCCCCGCGGCCCTGGAAAGCGCCCGGGAAAGG
>NW_020455923.1:25265-26388 GCF_003342845.1 Nothoprocta perdicaria | reverse complement strand
CATCAAAAAAAAGGGGGAAAAAGGAAAACGGGGAGTGCCGCTAAATGCCGGAAAAATGCAAAATTGGGGGGAAAAAAACCAAAAATGTGGGTTTTTAGGGGGGAAAAGGAAAATGGGGAGTTCTAAATGCTGGAAAAATGCAAAAATGGGGGGAAAATAACCCAAAATGTGGGGTTTTTAGGGGAGAAAAGGAAAATGGGGAGTTCTAAATGCTGGAAAAATGCAAAAATGGGGGGAAAATAACCCAAAATGTGGGGTTTTTAGGGGGGGAAAAGGAAAATGGGGAGTTCTCCTAAATGCCGGAAAAAGGCAAAAATGGGGGAGAAACAACACAAAAAAGTGGGTTTTTTTAGAGGGGGAAAAGGAAAACGGGAAGTTCTGCTAAATGCTGGGAAAATGGTGGGGAAAACACCCCAAAAATGTGTTTTTTTGGGGGGAAAAGGCCCGGCTGGTGGCGGCGGGGAGGGTTAATCCCGCGGGAGCGCGAGGGCGTTCCCGGAATTCCCGGAATTCCATGCGGGCCGCGCCCCGGCTTCCGCCCCAGGTGACCCCAGGTGGGATGGGGACAATGAGGAGGCCGGGGTGGCCCCGGGGGGAGGGGACGTGTCCTCGTGTCCCGGTGTCACCGGGCGCCCCAAGGGGTGCGGAATGGGTGGTGGAATTTGGGGTGGGGGCGGATGGGACATTGGGGACACTGGGGGGGGTTGGTGGCTCTAAGGGGGACATTGGGGACATTGGTGGCCCTAAGGGGGACATTGAGGGGGTTGGTGGCCTTAAGGAGGACACTGGGGACACTGGGGGGTTGGTGTCCCCAAGGGGACACTAGGGACACCATGGGGGGTTGGTGGCTCTAAGGGGGACACTGGGGACACTGGAGGGGATGGTGGCCCCAAGGGGGATATTGGGGGAATTGGTGGCCTCAAGGGGGATATTAGGGACACTGGGAGGTTGGTGGCTCTAAGGAGGCCGCTGGGGACACTGGTGGCTCTAATGGGGATGCTGGGGACACTGGTGGCTCTGAGGACATTGGGGGGGTTGGTGGCCTCAAGGGGGACATTGGGGACACTGGGAGGTTGGTGGCTCTAAGGGGGACGCTGGGGACATTGGTGGCTCTAATGGGGAT
>NW_020455923.1:21704-22844 GCF_003342845.1 Nothoprocta perdicaria | reverse complement strand
GGCGTCCGGCTGTCCAGGCCCCGGGGCTGGGGGGGGAGGGGAGCACGGGAGGATGTTCCCCACCCCCAGAGGGGCCCAGGAGTCCGGCGCCCCCCCAGCCCCCCCCGCAGCCGCCGGGAGCCGCCGCAGTTTCCGCGTAGGAAACTCCGAGGCCTCACGGAGACCGGGGGAGGCGAAATCCCCGGCGGGGGCGGGGGGAGCGGGGCCGCACGTCACGGCAGGAGGGGCCCCGGCGTCCGGGAGCCCAACCTCCGCCAGGAGCCGCGCGCCTTCCCGCACGCGCCCGGGCGCCCCGTGGGCAGCGCTCGGACGCCTGGGCCCCTTCCCGGCTTTGGGGTTGGGGGGGTGGGGGGTGGGCAGGTCCCGGACGCCTGGGCCCCTTCCCGGTCCTCTCGCCGTCGGCTGCCTCCCCTTCGAGTTCTTGCGGTGGCGTCTGGTGTCCCTGGGGTCCCCTCCTTCCCCTCCCCGGTGCCCCTGGTCCCCCCGATGTCGCGCAGTGCCCCTGGTCCCCCCGGTGTCCCCCAATGTCCTGGTCACCCCAGTGTCCCTGGTCCCAGTGGCCCCTTGGTCCCCCGGTGTCCCCCGATGTCCCCCGGTTCCCCAAAGTCTCGCAGTGTCCCTGGTCTTGCTGCTGTCCCTGGATGTCCCCCCAGTTCTCCTGGTGTCCCCCCAATGTCCCCGGTCCCCACAGTGCCCCTCAGTCCCCTGATGTCTCACAGTCCCCCGGGTCACCCCGATGTCCCCCAATGTCCTGGTCCCCACAGTGTCCCCCAAAGCCCCTGACACCTCCCAATGTCCCCGGTCCCCAAAGTGTCCATCGGTCCCCTGATGTCTCCCAGTCCCCCTGGTGTCCCCTGATGTCCCCCTGGTGTTCCCAATGTCCCCGGTCCCCACGGTGTCCCTCAGTCCCCCGATGTCTCACAGTCCCTCTGGTCCCCCCAATGTCCCTCAACGTCCTGGTCCCCCCGGTGTCCCCGAACGCCCCCGACACCCCCCAATGTCCCCGGTCCCCCCATGCCTCTCAGTCCCCCGGTCCCTCCGGTGTCCCCCAACGTCCTGGTGTCCCCAGTGTCCCCGAATGCCCCCGACACCTCCCAACGTCCCTGGTCCCCACGATGCCCCTCGGTCCCCTGATATCTC
>NW_020455923.1:17532-19754 GCF_003342845.1 Nothoprocta perdicaria | reverse complement strand
GTGTCCCTCCATCCAGATGTTCATCCCAGCATTCATCTGTCCTAGTGTCTGTCCTCATGTCTGTCCATCTGGGTGTCTGTCCATGCAGGTGTCCAACTGTCCAGAGGTCTCTCCAAGTGTCCGTGTGTCCATGGATGGGTCCATGGATGAGTCCATGGATGGGTCCATGGATGGATACCTGGGCATCCATCCAGATGTCTCTCTGTCCAGATGTCCCGTGTCTGTCCAGATGTCCATCCTTCCAAGTGTCTGCCCACATCTGCCCACCTGCGAGTCCGTCTGTCCGTGTGTCCGTCCATCCAGCGCTACCTGCCTGTCTGTCCCCCCTGGGGGTCCCTGTGTCCACCCGGGAGGGACACATCTACCCACCCATCTGGGATTGTCCCTTGGGACCACAGAGCGTCTGTCTGGTGCCCTCTCCGTGCCTCAGTTTCCCMATCCCCAAACGGGGGGCAAATCACCCCCCCCCCCCAGTGATGGGGACTCCCCAAAATCCCCACGGGGGCCCTGGAAACCCCCCGGAATCGGGAGCCGAAACCCTCCAGACTTCCCCCTTGTCCCGGCCGAGGGCGGGAGGAACCGGGGAGGAACCGGGGAGGAACCGGGGACGCCGGGGCCCTTCCTGCTCACACCCGCTCTCTCCTCTTCCGCGCAGGGAGCCGGGGCCGCCCACGCGCTGCTCAGCGCCGGTAAGTGCTGGGGACACGGGGGACATCCGCAAAGCGCCACCGCCTCCTCCCTTCCGACCTCAGGAGGGGAAAGGTGGCCCCGGGGGCGGAGCGTTCCTGTGGGCCCCGGAGACGTCACGGGGTGTCCTGCGGGCCTTAAGGTTGCCGTGGGGCGCCCGGGTCCCCACAGACGTCATGGCGTGGCCTGCAACCTGTGGGGACATCACGGGGCCCTGGGGGACGTCACGGGATGTTCTCTGTAGGCCACGATGGCTCCATGGGCTGTGGGGCCAACACGGAGCATCCTCCAGGGCCTGGTCCCCAAGGGTGTCCCAGGTTGTCCTGCAGCCCGTGGGGACATCACGGGGCCCTGGGGGACGTCACGGGATGTTCTCTGTAGGCCACGATGGCTCCATGGGCTATGGAGCCAACACGGAGCATCCTCCAGGGCCTGGTCCCCAAGGATGTCCCAGGTTGTCCTGCAGCCCATGGGGACATCATAGGATGTCGTCCGGGCCCTGGGGACGTCACAGGATGTTCTCTGTAGCCCATGGAGACATTGTGGTCTATGGGGCCAACACGGAGCATCCTCCATGCCCTGGTCCCCAAGGATGTCCTGGTCTGTCCTGCAGCCCGTGGGGACATCACAGAACATCCCCCAGCCCCTAGGGATGCCCCAGGGGGTCCTCCCCAACCCATGGAGATATCAAAACCCCCAGGACCATCCTCCATCTCTCAATCCTCACAGGTGTCCCAGCGCATCCTCCATGCCCTGKTCCCCAAGGATGTCCTGGTCTGTCCTGCAGCCCATGGGGACATCACGGAGCATCCCCCAGCCCCTATGGATGCCCCAGGGGGTCTTCCCCAACCCATGGAGACATCACAGAACATCCTCCATCTCTCAGTCCTCATGGATGTCCCAGCGCATCCTCCATACCCTGGTCACCAGGGCCCCATCCACCCTTCCCATGGGCATCCCAACACCCAATTCCCACCATTTCCACCCGGATTCACGTTCCCTTTTTCCCCCCCATTTCCCCCCTGTCTCTCCAGGCTCTTTGGTGGTGCCTTCTCAGCTGGCCTGGCGCTACGAGGAAGGCATCAGCGGCGTCTTCCTCAGCGGCGACGTGCAGAAGGTGCCGCGGGGACTTCAGGTGGACACCGGCGGGCTCTACCTCCTCTACGGCCAGTTCTCCTTGGCTTGCGTCGAGTCCACGTGTCCCGTGGGCAACGTGACCCTCAGGGTGCTCCGGGACGGCTCCTCGCACCCATTGTTGGCCGTGCACTTGGACCTGAAGCCGGGGCCGGGACCGGCTCGCTCGGAGCTGACCCAAGCCGTGGGCCACCTGCAAGCGGGTGACGTCCTCAGGCTGGACGTGGTGGCCGAGCTGCCCGGGGACAGCTGGCAGCTGTCGCAGGAGGACCGCGAGGGCAACTTCGTGGGCATGATCCGCATCGCTGCCGAGTGACGGACACGGCACCTTGTCCAGAAGCTTGGGTCCAGGGACCTCACAGTGTGGAGATATGGGGCTGGAGACCCACCTGCATGGCTGT
>NW_020455923.1:7224-17162 GCF_003342845.1 Nothoprocta perdicaria | reverse complement strand
CTGCATGGCCATTTGGGGACACCAAGGGACCTTATAGACCACTGAGTCTGAAGATCTGGGGCTGGAGACCCATCTGCATGGCTGTCTGGGGACACCAAGGGACCTTGTAGACCCCTGTTCCTGAAGATCTGGGGCTGGAGACCCASCTGCATGGCCATTTGGGGACACCAAGGGACCTTGTAGACCCCCTAGGTCTGGATATTTGGGGCTGGAGACCCAACTTCCTGGAGCTGTGGGGCTGGAGACCCACACGCATGGAGATATGGGGGCGTCAAGGGACTTTGCACAAAGACTTCACCCCAGAGACCCCTGCTCTGTCCAGAGATGTGGGGCTGGAGACCCACCTGCATGGAGATCCCCCCTCCCCAGAGATGTGGGGCTGGAGACCCACCTGCACAGAGATCCCCCTCCCCAGAGATGTGGGGCTGGAGACCCATCTACGAGGAGCCCCGTGGGACCTCAGGGACATCAGAGGACCCTGGAGCCACCATCCCCCCAGACCTTGGGGTCCTGGGACCTCCTCACCTAAAAATCTGGGGGTGCCCTGRCACCCTGAGCAGCACCCTGCCCTCGATGCCTTCCTGCACCCATGGGTGCCCCTTTACCATGCTCCCCCAGCAGGCCTGGGTCGGGGGGGAAGGTGCCTTAATTTATTGCCAGGCGACTGCTAATTTATTGCACTTTAATGCCMGTTTATTTATTGCGATTTAGGATATTAATAAATTTATTTATGGCTCCAGGTGGCCCCAGGGGTCCTTCACGTCCCACCCCAAAAAGGTGACCACGTGCACCCCCCACCCCACGAGGGGGTCTGGTGTCACCAGCCCCATTTTGGGGGTGAATCTGCTCGGAGGGCCTGAGTGCCAGGCCAGTGCACAACCCTATACGAGCCACCTGAGAATCCACCTCGTTCTTCACCCTGGCCCTGGGGATCCCTAGGGGGTGGTGAAGGGGACCTCGAGGGACCTAAAGGGAGGGACCTAGGTGTCCGGGACCTCCCTGCGACACCCCGTGCTGGTGCACCCACCTACCCGCCCCAGCTSGCACCCATGGGTGCTGGCGCTTCCTTTAGGCACCGGCAATTGCCGTGGGGGCGAAGCTGCAGAAACCACAGGGCTGGAAGTTCCACCAGGCGCAGCACCCAGTGTCCCCAATGTCCCCAATGTCCCCAGTGTCCCCATTGTCCCCATCGCTCCAGAGCTGGGCTGTTAGAAAGCAGGTTTTTGGGTTTTTTTATGTAGCAGAAAAAAACAAAAATTGGAGAAGGGGGATGGGGAGGGGGAGCTCGTGGGGTCCCCAGGGTGGCGGGGGACACCCAGTCACGTGGGGCACCCGAAGAGGGTCATGGTCTCGGCGAACTCCACGAAGTCCTGGCACTGGGCCTGGAGCTCGGGCTCCTGGCACTCCTGCTCGCCGGGCCACCGCTCGAGCCACGTGTCCTTGCTGATCAGGTAGGAGAAGCTGCAAGGGGAAGGGGACACYGGTGGGTGGCGGCTCCAGCACCCATGGGTGGCCCCGGAGCGGTGAGGGGGTAAGAGGCACAACCCTATATGAGACGCTAGAGAATCTCCGCCTTTGAGGGTCATGGGTGGAGTCATCTCTATGTTCTAGTTCCTCAAGACCCATGGTGTCACCTCGTGTCCCCTGCCCCATGTGTCCCCCACCCTGGTGGTGTCCCCCATGTCCCCGTGTGACCCATGGTGTCACCCTGTGTCCCCTGCCCCATGGGTCCCCCACCCTGGTGGCCTCCCTCATGTGACCCATGGTGTCACCCTGTGTCCCCTGCCCCATGGGTCCTCCACCCCTAGTGGTGTCCCCCATGTCCCCATGTTACCCATGGTGTCACCTTGTGTCCTGTGTCACCCATGTGTCCCCCACCCAGGTGGTGTCCCCCATGTCCCCGTGTGACCCATGATGTCACCCTGGGTCCCCTGCCCCATGGGTCCCCCACCCTGGTGGCCTCCCTCATGTGACCCATGGTGTCACCCTGTGCCCCCTGCCCCATGTGTCCCTCAAGACCCATGGTCCATGTCACCCTGTGCCCCCTACCCCATATACCCACATGTCCCCCACCCTGGTGGTCTCCTCCATGTCACCCATGGCATCACCCTGTGCCATGTGCCCTGTGTACCCATGTGTCCCTCAAGACCCATGGTCCATGTCACCACGTGACCTGTGCCCAACGTGTCCCCCACCCCTGGTGGTCTCCCCCATGTCCCCCCCCACCCCTTGGGCCGTGTCCCCGTGTCCCCTGTCCTTACTGGGCGCCGGTGCTCCAGAGGTCGCTGCCAAGTCCCCAGATGAGGTAGTCCTTGCCCACCTCCAGGTTGAGCGTCTCGCGGCACTGCTGGTGGCTCACGAAGGTCCGGTTGCTCCCGGCCGGGGCCTCATCCGTGCCTGCCCAGGGTGACCGCGGGTGACATGGTGTCCTCACGTCCCCTCCCCATGTCACCGACATGTTCCCGCATCACCGACATGTTCCCGCATCACCAGCATGTTCCATCAGCACCCACACGTGGTGCCAAGGACATGGCCCAGCTCCACGGATGGGACCCAGTTCTCCCCACAAAGGTTGTCCTCTCCTCATGGACGCCTGATGCCACCAGCACCCATGGGTGGCAGCGGCGTGGGTCACCCGCTCCCCTCCAACACTGGGGACATCCCCCTTTGGTGTTGCCATCTCCATAGGGGTGGTGCTAGTGCTTTTGGGTGACCCCCAACCCACCTGGTTGTCCCCAAGTCCTCTCGGGGGTCCCTTGGGTGACATCAACCCATGCAAGTGTCCTTGCTCCAGGACAGTCACAGAAGCATTGGGTGACCTCCAGCCACCCCAGGAGCCCCCCAACACCCCTTGAGTGACACCAAGTCAACCAGGTGTCCCCAACGTCCCCACCCTGGCACCTCGGGTTGCTCGTACCCATCTTGATGACGGAGAGGATGTTCATGAGATAGTTGTCGTAGGCCGGCAACTGCTTCATCTCCAGCAGCCTCACCTTGTACACTGTGGATAGGGACGTCCCCACACCGTTGTCACCAAGGCCACCCCTTAGCTTGGGTGGCCCTGATGCCCTCTTCTCCTTAGGTCCCTCTGTGTTTCCCTCTGGTGTCCCCATGTCCCTCCTGCGCCCACATCTCCTCCCATGTTCTCACGCCTCCCACCATGTTCCCCATCCTGGTGGCCCACCGTAGTCAACTCCCGGTTCGCAGGCGTCCTCAATCCGCTTGTTGACAGTGATGGCGACGTCCTCCTTGTGCTGCACGAAGCAGCTCTCTGGAGGGGGGACACGGGAGGGGGACACGTCTGGGACAAGTCTCCATCATGGCCAGGAGATGTCCCCTTCCCAACCAAGATGCGTCCCATTCTGGCCAGGACGTGTCCCCACCACGACTGGGGCATGTCCTTGTGGTGGGACACATCCCATCACATGTCCCACCACAAGGACACGTCCCATCATGCCACGTCACCCCTCCTGGTGTCCCCTGTCCCTGTCGCACCTTCGGCGCAGCGGCACACGTCCTCATGGCAGATCTTGTTCAGCTTCCCGCCGCCCTTCTCCGGGTGGTAGAAGCGCGTGCAGCGGTCGTCTACAGAGACACGCGGGGGACACGGGGTGGGGGACACGGCAGGGGAGAAAGTCAGCAGGAGGAGAGGACATCGAGGACATCTGGGGGGCAAGGATTGGTGGGGATATGGGGTCACCCTGGTGGCACCATGGTGGGGAGATGGGGACACCCTGGTGGCACCATGGTGAGGATATGGGGTCACCCTGGTGGCACCATGGTGGGGAGATGGTCTGCAGGGAGATGTAGGCACAGAGGAGTTCTGGGGGGCTCAGAGGACATCTAGGGGACAAAGATTGGTAGGGATATGGGGACACCCTGGTGGGACCATGGTGGGGAGATGGGGACACCCTGGTGGCACCATGGTGAGGATATGGGGACACCCTGGTGGCATCACGGTGGGGAGATGGTCTGCAGGGAGATGGAGGCACAGAGGAGTTCTGGGGGGCTCAGAGGACATCTGGGAGACAAGGATTGGTAGGGATATGGGGACACCYTTTTGGCACCACGGTGGGGAGATGGGGACACTCTGGTGGCACCGTGGTGGGGAGATGGTCTGCAGGGAGATGGAGGCACAGAGGAGCTCTGGGGGGCTCAAGAGGATCGAGGGGAACAGGAGGGGACTCAGGGGGATTTGGGGGCACACGGGGCTCACCAATCTTGTAGTAGCTGTATATTGTGACCGACGCGGGCTGGATCAGCCCCACCTGGAAAACCTGGTGGGCCTTGAAGGACAAACACTCCTCTTCTTGGTGGGACACCTGGGGAAGGCATGGGAAAGAGTAGATGATGGCATTACATGGGCATTACAAGCCTGGTCATGTCTCCATCCCTGCCCACGTCCCCATCCACGTCCTTGTCCTCATCTATGTCCTCAATCCCATCTCTATGTCCCACCCACCTCCTTGTCCCCATCCATGTCCCCAATCCCATCCCTGTGTCCCACCCACCTCCTTGTCCCCATCCCAACGTCCCATCCATATCCCCATCCTGGCCCCGTCTCCAGCCTTGTCCCCCATCCTGTCCCCAGTCCCCATTCGTGTCTCTGAGCCACCCCGGCCACGTCCCCGCCTCTGTCCCACCTTGTCGAGGTAGATGACGAGGTTGCCGCGGTCCGAGGGCGCCTTGTCGATCTCGTACTTAGAGATGTATCTGTCCACCCCCTCTGAAAGCTGAACGTGGGGACACGGGGACATGGTGACATGGAGCACGTGGGGGCACCACCACCCAGGGACCCGGTGCCCCTAGTCCCCGTGCTCACTCGTTTGAGGTCTTCAAGATCGGGGGTGAAGCCCGTGAGCATGGAGATGTCGAGGATAGACATGGTGGCATCCACRTTGTCCAAGTACCTGGGGGAGACAGCGCCTGTCCCCAAGGTCTCCAACATCTCCAGGACCCCGTCCCTGACATCCCCATCCCAGTGACCACCCTGGGACGGTGTCTCCATTCTCATCCCTGTTCCCAGRGCCCTCTAAATTGTCCCCATCTCTGTAGTCAACATCCCCCCCAGAGTCCTGTCCACGTGGTGGTCCCTCTCCCTGATGTCCCCATTTCTTCCCCTCTTTGACCTTGTCCTTCTCCCATCTCTGATGTCGCTGTCCCCAGTGTTGTGATCCCTGCCCCCAGCCTCCCCCTTCTCATCTCCGATGTCCCGGCGTCCCCGCCAGCCCTGATATTCCTCCTGTGTCCCCCACCTCATGCAGATGGAGATCTTCACAGACCGGATGATCCCCTCCTTTTGCTTGCCTGCAGGGTGGGGAGAGACAACGTTGTCACCCTTACCCTGTCACCCGAGGGACAGGGAGAATATCGGGGACCCAAGGGGACATTGAGGGMCACTGGGGGACACGGAGGGCTCTGGTGGGACTCACCCGTCTTCACTTCTTCCACCTGCACCCGCAGGTCGAAGCTGTCACACTTGCTTTCCTTTTCGGGGATCTTGGCGTTGTAGACGGTCACCACCGTCAACGTCCCCTTGCCTTTGCCCTCCGCTTTCACCGTGAATTCCTCGTTCCACTTGGTCTGTTGGGGCCAGGGGGACGTTGGGAGGCATGAGGATGTCCCAATGGATGAGGTGGATCCAACGGTGATGGGGCAYGCCATGCCATGGAGGGGACAGGAATGTCGTTGGACCCGAGGAATGGAAGGACACGGAGGGACAAGGCAGGCCGTGGAGGGACACAAAAGGCCCAGGGATGTCACAGGACGCCGAAGGGACAGGATATGGAGGGCAGGGACATCCCAAGGCACAGAGGAACGTGGAGGGGACAGGATCATCACAGGCCACCCAGGGGACAGGAGCACCCTGGGCCACCGCAGTAGGGGGACAGGAGCAGCGGTTGCGCTGTGCTGGTCCAGGTGGCCACCAGTGCTGTGGCGACGGGGACAGGGATGGTGGTGACACCCACCAGGGCCCATCACGGCGGCCATACCTCAGCAGAGCGGGCCACCAGGGCRTTGCGGTTCTCGATGCGGTACTTGATGGGGCTGGCGCGCCGGGGCAGCAGCACCGACACGTCCAGGTTGAGGTCCTGCTCTTGCGGCATGGAGATCTGGTACTGCGCCAGAGCTTGGAACACCAGGATGGTGGCCTGCAGGGACAGCAGGGTCACCAGTGGGTGTGTGGACATGGACCAGCGCGTCCCCAGGTCCTTGGGGCACCTTGGAGCCCAGTACCCAAAGCCCTGATGTTATCTGGGGCTGGAACATCTCCTGGGACATCCATCCCACCCCACGCCAGCTCCYAGCCCACGGCCCACCTGTGTGGAGCCATAGCCACCCCCGTAGTAGTTCTGCTTGGCGAGCCAGCGCACGACAGGTCCCGCGAGGTCCGTCTTCTCCATGTGCAGCAGGGCGAGCAGGGCGTAGGACGTGCCCTCGATGTTGTAGGTGCGGGCGTTGCGTTCCTCCCAGCTCTTATTGTCTACGGGAGGTTGTCGGAGGGTCCAGTGTCACTTCGTGGCCCCCTGAGACCAACCACCACCTCTGTGCCCTCCATCCCCAGGCTTTACCTTTGGAGAACTTCATGAGGATCTTCTCGCTGTTGAGCTTCCCCGCCAGGGCCAGGGCGTAGGAGGTCAGGGCCACCGTGTAGGGCCTGGCCAGGGACTGGTACCGCCGGGACAGGTATTCGGAGGCCTTTTCAATACTCCTCTCCAAGTTCTGGGCAAAGAGAAAGGTCATGTGGGTTCTCGGGTGGCTACTCGGAGAGTTGCCCCAGGGAAGCCACCCCAGGGCCTGGCGGTGCCCAGTGGGACGCTCACGTTGACGCGATCCTTGCAGATCTCCCGGGCTTCCTGCAGCGCGATGAGGACGAAGGCTGTGAGGGACGCCTCGGGCTCGGCACCGTGGTACCCTCCCTGCGTGGCGAGACAGGGGCCGAGGTTTTGGTGCTGGGGATTTGGCCGCTCGTCAGGGTTCTGCAGCCGAGCTGGCTTTGTCCACCTACCACCATCTCCTTGTGGATGACAGGAGCATCCTCTTGGAAAATCCCGTCTGGCTTCTGCTTCTCCAGGATGAGCCATTTGATGGCCCCGCACACCACCTCGGGCTCAATGTCCACCAGCTTGATGGCCATAGCAAAGACTTTGGCCACGTACGCCGTGAGCCTGGGGGCATGGGGACCTCAGAGCTGCGCCCTCTGCTCCTCCCCACGCTTTCCCTGGTTTTCATCCCATTCCCACCGTCCTGTTCCCCCTCCCGGTGACCAGAGGAGGCCAGGACTCTCACCAGGTGCTCGACGGACGGTTTTTGAAGGCAGCGTAGGAATTGTCGTCTTTCCGGAAAGCCAATTGTTGAGCGTAACCTGGTGAGGAGATGGCAGCTCAGCACAACYTGGAAACACCCTGGTTGTGGAGCCAGGAGCTCCTGGCCATGGGTCACACCAGGCTTGCTTTGGGCCACCAACTCTTCCAGCATGACCACAGGGAGCACATCTCAGTGCAAACCAAGAGCTCCAAACGCCGGAGTCCAGAGATGCCCTGCTCACCCAAAAGGTTCTCCTGCCCTTTTGAGGTTCTCCTGCCCTTTTGAGGTTCTCCTACCCTTTTGAATCAAGTTGATGGCCTCGGTGCGGCGGTCGACGCCGAGGGTCTCCCACTGCGCCGTGTTGTCCAGGTAGTGGGTGGCGATGACGGTGGGCGTCATGCCGATCATGTTCTGCTCGCCGCAGCCCGACGGTGTCACGATGAGGTGCTTGAGGTTGGCTCCATCAATGGCTTTCTCCACGATGATGGACACGGGGTTGCCTGGCCGGAGAAGGGTGATGTCAAGATGGGGGGGGTGGAGCAGTATCTCCCACCAATCCCCAGCACCCCGTGCACCCCCRGATGCCCGGTCTCACCTTGGATGCTGACTTTGGTCTCCGACTCGGTGTTGGGGACGATGTCGGAGAGGTTTGCTGCCGAGATCTTCTCTTCCTGCACACCGTCTGCGGGATGGAGAGGTCGCGATGGAGCTGGGAAGACCCAGCTCGGTCCCAACCACCAAGGTGTCCCACCTCTACCCTACATCTGCAATGGGGTGCCCCTTACTTCCTCTGAGAAGTCTCAATCTTGCCTCAAATCTGTAGCAGGATGTCCTCCATCCTCAAAATGCCCTAAACATGAAGCGGGACATCCTTCATCCCCAAGATGCCCTTGGTCCTGCTCATTGCAGGATGTCTCTCATCCCGTGAGATGCCCCAGATCCATAGCGGGATGTCCCTTYGTTCTCATGCGCTTGGGCATGTGTTTGGACATGTGTTTGGACATGCGCTTGGACATGTGTTTGGACAGCGAGTTTCACCCCAGGGATGATTCAGAGACATCTCCAGCAAGGGGATGGACGACACTCACTGATTCCCCGTGCGTTTGGGTCCAGCTCGACAATCTTCACCGTCTTCTCCAGTCTCATCCCTTCAGCCTGCAGAGGCAAGAGTCCAGTTCTCAAAGCTGGACCATCTTAGGGCCACCCTCCTCCAGGGTCCTAATCCAAGAATGGCATCCCAGTGCAAACCCAGCAGCCTCAGGTCCCTGGAGAAACCTGGAGACCCCCTGGAGACCACCCAGTTTGGCTCCTTGGACATTGTGGTCAATGAATCACTCATCCCTGGGTAGAGAATGCAGTAGGAAGGTGGAGATGATGATGGGATGGGACATCCTGGGGGGCATTGAGGGGCACTATATCTCCATGGAGATGATGAGGGGATGGGACATCCTGGGGAGCATCAAGGGGCACTATATTTCCATGGAGATGATGGCAGGATGGGACATCCTGAGGGGCATCAAGGGGCTCTATATCTCCATGCAGATGATGACGAGATGGGACATCCTGGGGGGCATTGAGGGGCACCATATCTCCATGGAGATGATGATGGGATGGGACATCCTGGGAAGCATTGAGGGGCACCATATCTCCAAAGCGCCATGACGGCGGCCGCTCACCACAACTTTGAGCTTCTTCTTGACTCCATCGGCCACGTAGGCGCCCCACACGGCTGCCTTGACCTCGACATCGTGCAGCCCCAGCTGCAGGGGCACGAGGATGAAGGGCACCACCCGCGACGACTGGGCTTTGAGGACGAAGACCTGCTGGTAGCGGGCCTTGGACGAGGAGGCGCTGCAGATGGCCGGGTTGTGCATCAGCTCCACGCGCACCTGCAGGACCCACAGGGGCATCGGTGGGCGCTCGGTCAGCTCTGGACCTCCCCATCCCRTTCGTCCCCACCACTGACCTTGATGTCACGCTCCCAGTAGTTGTAGAGGATGGCGCGGACCTCCACCTGCTCGTTCCTCACCACCGAGTAGGGCAGGCGCAGGTCGATGAAGAATTCCTTCATCACCGTGATCTCGTAGGGGTCGGCCACGCAGATACCTGTCGTGCGGCCAAAACGCGTGTGGTTGCAAGCTGGGGGTCTCACCAGGCCTTGACGGGGGGTCCCTAAAGTCCCAGGAATCTCCCCAAGATATGGGAGATCCTTCAAGTCCTTACGGTTTGGGGGGATCACTCAAGTCTTGGCAAGGTTTAGGGGAGCTCTCACATCTGTGGAGCCTCCCCAAGGTCTTGGGCGACCCTTCCAGCATCAGGTGACCCATTYAGGTCTCGAGGGCCCCCTTGTCACCCAACACAACAGCTCCGTAACCCACCCTTCTTCTCCGAGAGGCTGACAGCCAGGACCTCCCAGGTGGTGATGGAGTCCTTCAGGTAGATGGGCAGTGTCTTCGTGGAGATGCTGGAGGGRACAAGAGCCGACCAAAGCGTTAGACAGCCCCCAAGCCAGGCCAGGAGATTGTCAGGGGCTCCTTGTGGGGCTTGTCTGGGGAGAACAACATCGCGATGGGGACCGTGATGGGACCAACATCATGATGTTGGTTTGGGACCAACATCGCGATGGGGAC
>NW_020455923.1:0-6821 GCF_003342845.1 Nothoprocta perdicaria | reverse complement strand
AACATCACGATGGGGACCTCAATGGGACCAACATCATGATGTTGGCTTAGGACTAACATCACGATGGGGACCATGATGGGACCAACATCATGATGTTGGCTTGGGACCAACATCACGATGGGGACCGTGATGGGACCAACATCATGATGTTGGCTTAGGACTAACATCACGATGGTCCCCGGCTTTGGGCGGGGGCTTGTAGGTGCTCCTCAAACCGGAGCAGGAAGAAGTAGCTGGTCCTCCAGCCATCCAGGAGAGCCTCGGCGGGTCTCCAAGCTGTGGGGTGTGTGCCAACCACAGCGGGTGCTCACCCGAGATCATTGGGTGCCTCTGTCAGGGGCTCCACCTGCCACAGCCARCTCTCGGGGAAAAGGCTCCGCGACGTGATGTCCTCGTCGGCCAAGATGAGCTCGTCCGCCTCGCCTGGGGCATCCAACGGACCCTGTTGGCCCGGGGAGGCGGCCCTGCTCCGGCCTGAGCTGTGAAGCACAACCTTTCCCCGCAAAACCCTGCCTAGGCCCCGGTACTTGCTTCGGGCGAGCTGGAGGTTCATCTCGCGCTGCTTCTGCTCGCGGATGCCCTTGATGTAGTTGCAGCAGTTGAGGAAGGCCTTGAYGCAGGCGGCGCCGTCCAGGATGTAGGTGGCCCGCTTCTCGCAGCTGTGCCCCATGGGGTTCTCCTGCATGCCGTCCTCGCAGCACTTGCGCAGCTGCTTGTCCTCGTACTCGGCCGCTGCCGGAGCCGAGACRTGGAGATGGCACCGCGTGGAGCCAAACGCCCCACGGCACCGGGGGTGGCTTCTCGCAGGGACGTGGGCATGGGCACCGGCCTGGGGGCTCTCTCAAGGAGATGGGATGAGGTGGCGTCTTTGGGAAGTGGGATGTGGGGGTATCCCCCTGGGAAAGGAGATGCTCCAGCAGCCGTAGGGAGATGGGGTTCTAGGGTTCTCCATCACCCCCTGGGCATTGGGGTGCTCTGACATCCCTCAGGGACAGGTTATTCCCGTGCCCATAGGGAGACAGGGTGGCATCCCTGGAGAGCTTGGGASGCCACAGCATTCCCAAGGAGCTGGGAGACTCCTGCATCCCCAGGGACCTGGGATACTGCAGCATCCTCCAAGCACCACGTACCTTTGGTGCCCTTGTACTCGATGAGCTGCAGGGACCTGCGCTTGCGTTTTGCTGGCTTTGGGCACTGGACCTCTGTGGGCAGAAGAGCCCCRGGTGAGGACACCAGAGGGTCTCACCTGGACCTCCAGGTGCCGCATCCCGAGCCCAGGGTGGCCCGTCTCCATCCTGGAGCATCTTCTACCTGCTCGCTGCGGCGTGTTGATCTTCACGTTGGTCACCAGGCTCAAGCCAGCGTCGGCGAAGACCCCGACGTTGTCCTTCCCACTGCCCGGYGTGCAGCCAATGTCGCTCTGCTCCACTATGTCCCACACCTGCAGCCATGGCCGTCGTTGGCACAACACCAAGCACGCGCGGTTGGTTGATGGCCAATGGCTCTCGCACCCCGCTCAGACMCCCTTGCGACACCCACCTTGGTCTGCGTCAGCTTGTGCTTCTTGTTGAGGACGAAGACGCCCTTGTCCACAACCACCAGCCCCACCTGGGCCTTGTGGTCGCCCTCAATGCGAAGCCGCATGGAGGTGCCCGGTTCGTGCACCCGGTTGTCGGCCTCTGAGGCTCCCTTCACCACCAGCTGYGGGAGAGAGACACGGAGGGTTGTGCCTTGAGATCAACCCAATGTGGATGGTGAAGTCCCCACGAGGTGCCTGAGTCCATGAGCCTCCAAAGGACATCCAAGTCCTTCATGAGGTCTGAACTTCCTGGATGTCCAAGTATCCCATGGGATGTCCACAGCTCTCCGGGCCACCCAAGTTCCCTCAGGAATCCTGAACCCTTGGAGATACCCAAGTTCTTCCAGGATGATCAAGGCCACCATGATGCCCCGAATCCTCCAGGATGCTTTGGAATATCCAAGTCCCTTGGGATGCCTGAGCTCCTCAGGGTGTCCAAGCTCCCGCTGAGATGTCCAAGCACTTCCCTACCAGGGTGCCTGAGCCTCCTAGGATATCTGAGACCTCCACGATGCCCGAGACCTTCACGATACCCAAGACCCCCATAATGATTGAACTTCTCAGGATGACGGATCCCCCAGGATGCCTGAATTCCACCAGGACACCCAAGCCCCCCAAGTCACCCAAGCCCCTCCCATCACTGATGTCTTCCCACGAGGACGCACGGTGCCCATGCAGGTGTCCTTGACGTCCAACCAGACAGAGTCGGCGACGATCTCCCCCGGCATCATGTAGTAGTAGGCCACGATGCGGAAGGAGGGGATGAGGTCGGCGGTCACGGGCAGCGACATGGTGACGAGGTTCTGGCCCTCCTCGCGCCGCTGCCGCCCCACGCGCACGATCTGCCCCTTGCTCATGATCTGCGGGAGGGCAGCAAAGGTTGGGGGGGATCAACGGGGACTGGGACACCCGGGTCCCCAGGATGGGCCGTGGTGGCACTCACGATGTAGGTGAAGAAGGCGACGTTGCGGGCAGCGGGGTTGTTGCTCTTGAGGTGGAAGTTCACGGGGAGGTTGTCGCCGGGCTTCAGCTCGTTGGCCGTCACGGCCAGGTGGAGGAAGTTGCCCGAGTTGCCCTGGCTGTGGTACATCTCGGCCTGCATGACGCGGCTGGCCTGGCGGGCCTCGGGGAGCCCCTCCTGCGCCGTCCGCACCTGTGAGAGGTCCCAAGGCCACCGAGGCGGATGTTGGAGGAGAGCCATGGCCACCATGGAGCCTCCAGCGGCCTCCATCAGTGCTGATCCTCGGGCYATCTCAGCCACCCCCGCCATCCTGGTCCCCTTGGTCATTCCTGTCCCACGGCCATCCCAGCTGTCCTGGTCTACCCGGTCCTTTTGCCACCCCATCTTGGCCATCCTTGGTCCCATGGCCAACTTGGCCGTCTCAATCCTCCTGGTCTCRTGGCTGTCCTGGTTCCACAGCCATCCCAGCTCCACGGACACCCTTAGCCCTGGTCCCTCTGACCCCGGCCACTCCAATCCACCACCATCCCTCCATGGCCACCCTGGTGCTCATGAACCCAATCACCGTTGTCCCCTTAGTCACTCCATTCCCTCGGCCACCACGGCCACCCTCGTCCCCTTGTCTTCCACTCCCCCGGGTCCCCAGGCCCTGCTCACGGTGATGGGGACGGTGTTCCTGTTGGCCGGCATGTTGAGGATGAGCTTGGCAGTGCCATCTTTCTGCGTGGGCACGAAGCCCTGAAGGTCATTGGCCGTGACGGGCACACGCGCAGCTGGTGAACCATCGGGGTTGGTGACGTAGACCTGCAGTGACCAGCAAGGGGACATCGGGATGYGCCATGAGGACACGGAGCGGGGGACATGCCATGGACTCCCCGTCCCCACAGGTGTCCTCCAGCCACGAAGCTTGGGTTGACTCCGTGCCGGGGACCCCAGCGCCGTGGCAGGTCTGGGCTGTCCCCGTGCCTGTCCCCGTCCCCTCGGGCCACCGCAGGGCGCCGTTACCATGAGCTCGAAGGGCATCCCCGGCTTGAAGTACTTGGGCGTGCGGGTGAAGTGGATCTGGTAGGGGGACGTCACGATGCGGATGCCCGTGCGCTGCGCCTCCACCATGTCGCTGCCTGCGCGGGGCCCCGGGGACAGGGACGTCACCCRGCGCCAGGACGGGGCAGCCCGGTGCCAGCCGACCTCCCTGGTTGCCCATGTCCCTCCATGTCSCCTCTGTCCCCATTCCCCCAGGAACCCCTCACTGTCTCCGTTGTCCTTGTAGACCACGTTCTTGGTCTGGGTTTGTCCCCATTGTCTTCCAGGCCACGTGTCAATGTGTCCGTTGACAACATGCGTCCAATGGCAACAGGTCAACCACCGCGTGTCGTGCTGTTGTCACCCGCATGCGTCCCCGCTGCCCAGCCCCATCCCCGTGACCCACCGGACTCGGTGATGACGGTGACGGAGATGTAGAGCGAGTGTCCCACCAGCTCCTGGAGGTTGGCGAAGCGCTGCCGCAGCATCGCCATGGGGAGCACGGCCTCCCCGTCCCCTTCCGTGATCTGTGGACACGGGGGGCTCCGTGGGTGACAGGGTCAGCGATGAGGATGGGGACAGGAGAGCGGGACAGGGCATGGGCAGCAGAGCTCAACAGAGGACAAGGTCAGGAGATGTGGAGAGGACGGCAGGTCTCAGGAGGGGACAAAAGGGCTCAGCAGGGGACAGGGATCAGGGGACAGGAACAGGGGACAAGGGGCAGCAGGGGATGGGGACAGGGACAGCGCCAGCCCACCTGCACCCTCCGCAGGGACTGCGGGATGCTCTTCCTCTCATCGTCCACCATCACCCCGAAGAGGACGAAGGCCGTGCCGTGCACGCGCTTCCCAAAGAGGTACCTGCGGGGTCCCCAAGAGAGAGGGTCGGTTTTGGGGGGGCGAGGGTCACCTGGCATCCCCGTCGTCCTCCACGGGGGTCCCCGCTTCACCTGGCGGTGATGGACACGTAGAAATCCTCCTGCCGGTCAATGTAGAGGAACTTGTCCTTTGGGTCCAGGACGACCTCGAAGCTCGGGAGAACTACCAAGGGTGACACGGGGACAAGGGTGGCATTTGTGAGCGGGTTCCCCCCTGAAAAACCCTTCCTGGGAAATCGCAGCCCTCTACAGGGGACCCTCAAGGGGCCCCTCCACCCCAAGACGTGCCGTACCGTACTCCTTGACATCAAACTGGGTGCTGAAGACCTGCTGCGGCGAGTCTTCGAATTTGGCCGACACCGTCCATGTGCCCAAGCTGGAGAAGGGTCAGGGTGAGGAGGTAGGAGGGGACAGGGATGTCCCYGAGCCACCTCTGGCACCTTGGGAAGGCCACACACCTGACCACCTCGGGTAGCTTGTGGTTGAGGGAGAAGATGCCGGTCTTCATGGGCGAGGAGATGGGCACTTGCTTGACAATGATGTCTTCGGCGGTCTGTGGAGGGACAGGACGGTTGGGGAGAACARGTCAGGTCCCTGTCCCTGTCCCTGCTCCCGTGTCCCTGCCCCCCAGTGCCACAAGGACCCACCTTGACCTCCACGATGATGGTCTTGGGAGCGGGCTCCATATGGTGGCCCACAGCGAAGAAGCGGCAAAGCACTGGGAAGGGATGAGGGGGACAAGACGTGACGGGGATGTCCTGGAATGGGTGATGAGCCCCATAGGGACATCCCAAAACRGGAGCTGGGTCCTCTGCAATGGGGATGTCGCTGTGGCCATCCCAGCCCCACCTCTAGGGACACAATGGAAACCTCTGGAGATGGGAGGTGGGTCTCACCAGGAACATGGTTGGGACAGCACTGGGAAGACCCCAGCCCTAAGCTGTGGGTGTCATGATGAAGATGCCATTGGGGACACCATGACTCCAAGCTCCAGATCCCCAGAATGGGGGTGTCTCTGTGGCCATCCCAGCCCCACCTCTAGGGACACGATGGAAACATCTGGAGATGGGAGGTGGGTCTCACCAGGAACATGGTTGGGACAGCACTGGGAAGACCCCAAACCCAAGCTGTGGGTATCATGATGATGATGCCATTGGGGACACCATGACTCCAAGCTCCGGACCCCCACAACGGGGATGTCTCTAGGGTCCTACCTCTAGACCYTGTCATCAAGACACCCATCCCCATCACCCCCCATGGGGTGATCACGCATCATGGCAATGATTGTCCCCCCAAAGGCGGGAGCCGCACCCGTGGAGCCGGGCGTGTAGATGGGCTTGTCGGTCTGCACGAAGATGTGGCCGCTCTGCGGGGACACCAGCAGCACCTTCTCCAGGGTGGCCTGGGCGCAGCGGGCCTGCACCGACACRTACTGCTTCCCCGGCCCCCGCGGCAGCGCCTTGGCCGTCAGCTGCGGGGACACGCGCGGGGACACCTGGTGACACCCGCGTCCCATGGTGGTGGTGGCCATGGGGACACTAGGTGGCACCTGCAGCCCAGCGCGGTGGTGGCACTGGGCATGGACACAGCTGTAGATGTCTCCACCTTGAGGCGATGGTGGTTCCACCACACGGGGACACTGGGTGACAGCCCYGCACCCAGGGGCGACAGTCCCCAAAGACCCCCGGGGACCCCCATGTGGCATTCCCATCACTTGCGTGATGTCCCACCATGGGGGGACAACCCCCAGGGTCCCCCCAACGTGCCAGTCCCCCACCCCAAGGTGCCTCCAGCACCTCCCTCAGTGCGAGGGGCTTCTCCGCTGGCTCGTATAGGGCTGAGCTCCCTTTGCCCCACCCTTAGCGGGGCACCCTGGGGCGCCCACCTTGATGGGCGCCGTGGCCATCATGCCCTTGGCGGGCGTGAGCTCCAGGCGGCTCTGGAAGAGGACCTGGCGCTTGAGGGGGAAGTCCTGCACCATGAGGGTGACGTCGGTGCTGGCGCCCAGCCCCGGCGCCTCCACCAGCACCAGCTCCTCGGTCTCCAGCCGCAGCACGGCCGGGGTCACCATGGACATCCTGCGGTGGGGGGACATGGCAAAATGTGGGGGGGTCCTCACAGAAGAGCCCCCCGAGCACCTAGTCCACCCAGTGTCTCCAGCACCCACCACTCCAGGAGTCCTTTGATGCCCCCCCAGCACCCCAATGACCTCCAGAACCCAGTGATGCCCCCCAATATCCCCTTGGGATCCCCCTGATCCCCTCTGAGCACCCCAATAGCCTCCAGAACCCAGTGACACCCCCAATATCCCCCTGGGGATCCCCCCGATCCCCTCTGAGCACCCCAATAACCTCCAGAACCCAGTGACGCCCCCCAATATC
>NW_020455922.1:21099-34518 GCF_003342845.1 Nothoprocta perdicaria | reverse complement strand
CTTCAAATCTGATGAAGCCCCCATATGCAGAACTTCTAAGAATTATACCCTGAAAAGGGCAACTCCTGTGCTGCATGGCCCTAACTCACATGAATTTCCTTTGAGGTTAACACAGTCAGGAAAGAGTGAAGGACCTGGCCCAACTGACCCATCCCAAATCAGTTTGTCATCCTATGATAAATATTATGGAAATGTGGACCTTTAAAAGTCTTGTCCACATGAATGCCAATATAAATGTTTATACCTATCTTTGTGACTACTACACTGACTATAACTCATTAGAGATATATGTCAGAGAAATTGCTTWATGGRATCACATTTATTGTCTTAAATAACTGATATATCATGTCTATCCTTGGATCTACTGTAAGGCAAGGGCACATAGAAACAGTTTGCTATCAAGGGCATWATTTTATTATTATGCTCATGACCATAAATCCTGCTGTGCTTTTTCAAAGCTAGCAGGCGGCAGGAGGATCAACTCATTCTTCTAAGATCCAATCTCGATTTCTTTGAAGAGACATGAGACTTYTCARATTTCTAAGACAAATAGTTCTATCACTAAAAAATCAGGCAAACTTACTGTTCTGTAGCTTTTGTAGGTCAGCCCTTGTTTCCAGATAAACTTCTTCAAACTGCAGGAAATAGAGAAGAAAAGAAATATTGTTGCTGCATGTTTCACTTTCTGCATTGCATGAGACAGCTGAGGACCAGGACTTAGGCTCCTCTCCTCTTCCCTCTTCCATACGAATCACATTTGTGTCCAGGAAAGACTTTGACTAAACAACAGGTGCCCAGAAAGCACAGAGCAGTCTCTTCCAGGCAAAATACAGTTGTGATGTTCCTGTTCTCCCTGCTGGCAAGCACCAGAGCAAGAGATTGTGCAAGGAGAAGGGAGAGCGGTAAGTTCATAGCAGGACTGAGCAAGAGGGTCTTTGCCACAAACTGAAAAGAGGATAGAGGAAGAGAAAGGTTCACATGTCCTCCACAGTTTTCTAACTCATTGCTTGTCACTGTGACAAAACCTCTCAKCTCTTAAACACACAGATCCTTCTCACTGTCTCTCCACCTCCAGCTTTAATACCAGAAATAGAGCTGAGAAGAAATACTGCTCATTTTATGTCAGGCACTACCTTCAAGGGTTTCTAACAGTCATAATATAAATGGTTTTCTGGACATTGAGGTTCAGCTAGAGGCCTTCACAGTGGAACATGCAGAACCTCTATGATGACAACCTGGAGACTGCTCCTGAGGTTTTAAAAAGCTATTTGGTAGCTATAGGGGGATGATCTCGTAACGCTGACTTGGTAATCATTGTGCACTGCTCTAAGCACAAAACTTGAAACTGCTAGACAGTCACAGTTTTAATAAGGGTCAGGAAATATATTTCTCACATGCTCTTAGCATAAAGAAGAAAGCAGACCTCGACTCCAACTGCTGCTAGCAGCCACCGAATTGTTTCCATCCGGCCTCGGCCATCGAAGTAGTAGAGCTTGGGTTTCCCAGCCATGTTTCCAGGCACCTGACTTCCTASTGTTGAGGATAAAGAACAAAGTGTTGCAGAAAAAGGAGTCAAAATGTTGGGTTTTACTGACCAATGGGTTCTCAATCATCATTCAAAGCTGTCTCATCTGAAACCAATGTTTTTTGGTCCCAGTTTCTCATCAGATTAACAGTTCAAATGAGTAGTATCACTTTGACTTAAGATGCCTTTTATCCATGCAATTTATGTACATTACTGGGAATGAGAGAAACCAGATTTTGATTTCTCAGAAAAAAAAAAAAAAAAAAAAAAGTATTCTGCTCTTACCAAACAGCAGTGCAGGCAATATGCACAGCTCTGGATTTTTTGATCTCTCCTGTAATATTAGATCAACTGACAGTTTTAGCCACAACATAGTCAAAGACATATTCAGCTTAATTCTTTTGTTTGCTTGTTTGCTTTTTCCTTGCAATTGTGCTGCATCAAGCATTTCTAAGAGATCAATCAGTTCGCAACAGTAGTTCAAGTCTTATCAGTAGAGTCAACAGTTAAAGAATAAACACAGATGGAATGTGAAGCAACAGCTCGTTCTGGGTGCACTCCATTTGGAAACAGTTCATGCACATCAGCAGCAAATGCGTAGACAGGACTCCGTTTTATCTTACTTTCACAGTTAAAAGCACAATGCCACCGATAAAACTGAAGTTTTAAAGCAGCAAAAAACACAATTGCCTACAAAAAGCATATATTCCTCTTGTAAATAACACATAAGCTTCTCTGAAGTAGGAAGAAGGCAGTAAAAGGAAGCACTCTTCACATTTCTGAGATCAAAATATATGTGTTTTTAATCATTACTCCTAGCAAGCAGATACTTTAAAGAGAACGTCCCATGCACATTGCCATGTTTGTAATGAAAGCAACCAAAAGTATTTAATCCATTAATTCACCAACTTTACTTTCAACTATATTAATACTCTGAGCATGTCTAAGATCCAGAAAGCTTACCTTGTACAAAGTGTAACTCGCTGTAAGCTCCCACTAGCTGTGTGCTGAATTTATATAGCCCAGTAGCCCCTCCTACAGAGGGAATTGCATCCAATTCCCTGCAGATAAGAATCTTATTTCTTAAACAATTAATTCTACTTTGTCACACTATGCACTAACAGAAAAGAAAATTTTCAGCTTACGTGTGCAAATGTAGGACTCAGTAATTCAAGATCCGTTTAAACATCTGAGATAGTAGAAAAATTTGATGTCTTTTATCTTCACTTTTTAGGATTTCAGTATTTAAAAATAATCAACAGAGCTGAAGGACTCCTCAGATTAAAGAAAAACWCTTACAATGGTATACAGTTTTTACTTAAATATGTTATGATTTTGTACTTCTTGCAGATTGGCTCTTACTGATCAAATAATTACAGACAACTCCAGATGATGGTGGAAGATGAGCGGTGTCTGAGCACTGTTYGATGTCCATTGTCCGATGTTAGCCCACTGCTGAATGGGGAGGGTGTCTTGGTGATGGAGAATGCCGAGAAAGTTGACTTACTAAATGCTTTCTTTGCTTCTGTCTTTCCTGCAAAGGCTAGCCTCAAGAACTACAGAGCCCAGATAAAAAGGAAAGTACTAGCAGAGAGGAAGCCTTTTCTCTGATCAATTGGGTTAGGGATTATTTAGGCAAACTGGACACCCATAAATCTATGGGTCTTGTTGGGATGCATCCACCCTGTGGGAACTGGCAGGGATTGTTGCTCAGCCACTCTCCATCATCTTTTAGAGGTCATGGAGAATGAGAGAGGTGCCAGAGGCTTGGAAGAAAGGCAACATTACTCCAGTCTTAAAAAAGGGCAAGAGGAAGGAGATGGGAAACTACCTTGCYGCTGTCCCTGGAAAGATGATGTAGCAGCTCCTCATAGAGAGCATATGTAGGCATGTCAAATAAAAGGAGGTGATCAGGAGTCAGCATGGATTCACCAAGAGGAAGTCATGTTAAACAAACCTGATAGYTTCTATGATGGGATGACTGGCTGGATGGACGAGGGGAGAGGCGTGGATGTTGTCTGCCTGACAATGGGTATAAGTTGTCTGACAATGGKTATAAGTTGAAACACAGTAAGTTCCATCTCCATATGAGGAAGAACTTCTTTCCTGTGAAGGTGACAGAGCCCTGGAACAGGCTGCCCAGGGAGGATGCGGAGTCTCCTTCTCTGGAGGTCTTCGAAATCCACCTGGATGCCACCCTCTGCCACATGCTCTAGGTGTGCCTGCGTGAGCAGGAAGGTTGGAKCTCTAGAGGTCCCTTCCAACCTTAAACATTCTGTGATTCTGTAATTCTGAGAAAATTCTTGACAGKGAGGGTGACAGAGCACTGGAACAGCCTTCCCAAGGAGGTTGTGGAGTCTCCGTCTTTCGAGATCTTTAAAACTCGCTTGGACGCAGCCCTGTGCCACGTGCTCTAGGTGACCCTGCGTGCGCAGGGAGGTTGGACTAGATGACCTCTGGAGGTCCCTTCCAACCTTAAGCATTCTATGATTCTACTCTTCAGTGCAGACAGACACAGAAGATTGGACATGGCTTGATTCCAAAGGCAAAGGTCTTTAAAAATTAAAAAGCCAAAGACTTCCTAGTTTTGCTCCAGTGCAGAGCTGATGAAGATCTTCTTCTTCTGAATCTACATTTAGTTGTACTTCTGCATCCCTGGACAATTTTAGAAATTTCACATGTACAGAAGGACCCGACCCCATTTCTGTGAATTAAATTAATAAAGCCTATGTAGAAGATAGCAACTGTATGTATGGTATGCAATGTATTAAAAGAGAGGAAAAAGCAAGTAGTCAATCATATGTGCTCTGGGCCAGATGCAAACCTCTACCAGGTCCCTCTGTTCCCATGTTCTCCAAGTTTTCAGTGAGAGTTTGATACTGGCATCTGGCTTATCTTGCCCAACTATTTCTCAACACTACACACAGTTCAGTACTCACCTCACACAAAGGCAGCTTCCCAACTTACATGTAAGGCTCTTTTCATCACTCTGCACAATGGGAGGTTAAATGCAGAGTACACATACATGCAACTGAAGTCCCTTGTCATAGCAGGAATACTCAAAGGAGGCTTTGAGGTACTTCTTGCATTACTTTGTTGATAAAGACTAAGCACAGTATCACCTGCAGTAGGTGAAGCACACAATAAAAATGCTCATGTTCGAAATGTGATTATGTGACTGTGTTTTCACTGCTCCTCCCAAGGGCAGTGCAAAACAAAGACAGATTCGTGCATCAGGATAGCATTTTCTCTATTGCCTTCATATCAAAGCATAGGTTGGTCATGACCAACAAGGATATAATCAGCAATAGGATAATTCTGCAAGGTAAAGAGAGATCAGTGAATCCTCCTGCTAAACCCTTACCCTAGGTGTATTATAAATTTCACRTTTTTTTCCTGCCTGGACCATCACCTCTGCACATTTCTTGACTGTAAGAAGCTTCATGCTCCTTACAGAGAATCAAGAGTAAGGCAGTTGCTTCCTTGACAAAGAGAGCAGAGCTGATCTGTACTTGAACTAATTTGAGGCAATGATGTGAGGCCCAGCTGAGGTCACGTGTGCTAAAGTTTGGCTTCTAAGGCTGAGGGGTGAGGCGAACTCTGTCTGTCTCTTAGCAGAAGGAGGATTACATTTCTGTTCCACCTGCTCTTGTGTGTGAGCTTAGAGGTGCTCTGYTGCAGTGTGGAAATTGATGTGACATGGRAAGCAGGAGCAGATGAAGGAAGTGGAACCTGCAGCATAGTCACAAAGCTGCTTCCAGTTTTGCAGTCAGGGTAGGAAGGGAGGCCCAAAGCCAGATACTTGGCAGCTGAAAGTCAGAGCTTGATACTTAAAGTTTCCATTACATTCCAAAGGTGATATTGGCATTTTTGGATGCCAGTGCCATATTTGGAGCTGATATATTATGACTAGCTATGCACCATTTCCTTCAGTTCCTCCTTCTCCGAGTTCTTGCTTCCCATTCCAGTTGGAATTTAGCCGCACAGAATGCAGCCTGTTTATTCACTCTCAGTGTGAATCCACATCAGCTCACTTATTCATTCCCTCCCCACTCCTTATTGCCACTTTATAGCTTGCCAACTTTAGTAATATTCTTTTAGTCTCGTGAAAAAAATATGTTAATCAGCAAAGGACCAAGGATCTGTGCCACATGCTGTAGGTGTCCCTGCTGGAGCAGGGGGGTTGGACCAAATGATCTCTAGAGGTCTCTTCCAAACTTAATCATTCCGTTATTCTGGGAGTCTGGGATTCTGGGATGAGTAAATAAAASAGTGTCCTCTGCACTTCTGGCAGCTTTCTTCTGATAATTGTATTTACTTTAAGGAGTAAATAGATGATAAGCTCTCTTGCACCCTCCTGCCTATCTAATCTAGATGGTCAATAATGCTGTAAACCTCTCTTTTATGCTAAGTCTACACGTGTTACTTTGAAATCAGCTGAAACACCCTGAATMTTATAGTAAACTGGAATATTATTCTTGCATTACTCATCAGGGATGTGTGAATTTTACTCTATCAAGAATGGCATTGTTAAAGTATAAGGCCTCCTCCTCAAGGTCTTTCCCACAGAAGAGAATGTACTGTKTAGGTGCTTTGCTGCTATGTAGATTAATGTGACCCTCCCCTCATCACTCTCCATTTGTTTCTGTTAGACCAACAGGTTCCATGCTTGGCAGGAATGGAAAGCAAAATTACTCAGAACTGGATCCACATAAGAAGAATTCATTGACGTGGTCACCAAGGCAATGTCTTGTCTTTTAGGAGGTGCCTCATCCCAAACAGCATACAACCTCAATAAAACCTTCCTCTGTATGCCCTACTGTGCCAGAGGAGAGCCAAGTCCCCCAGAAGAAGACTCTTTATTGATAGTATATCCTGTAGCCTCTGTTTTACGATTCAGGCTATATTTCCTTTATTTCTTACCTTTGTCCTTTTCTTACATTTTGGAAAAGTTCTCTTCCAGTTCTTAAAGCCTGTAGTGGGATTCATTCACCAAACCAGAGGTGCCCATGACACCTGGAGTGTTCTCAGGCATCCCACTGACCTCCAGCTGCAGAAGAGTGGGATCCTGAGTTACCTCCCACATTCCACCAGCACGGAGCCTCAGCGTCCCAGCAGCATCWTCCCAGGTAGCACCAGGCACATAGAGTAGTGTAATGGAAACACCTTGTTGGTATCACTTGTCAAGAACACGYTTCCTGAATTTTATTTGCTGTTATTGTCTTGACTATACTGAATTTGTTAATGTTTTATAATGAATAAGAGCTCTGCATAAAAATGGTTCACTTGCATGAACCATTGGTGATTCCCTGGAATTCAAGAGAGCCCTTTGATCTCTTCAGGGGCCTCCTTGGAGGAACCTCCTGGACCAGGGTCCTAGAAGAAAAGGAGGTGCAGGAGAGCTGGCTAATATTTAATCACAGTACCATTTTCCCTAAGCTCAGAATCAGTGCATTCCTACAAGAAAGAAGTCAAGCAAGAAGGGCAGGAGAGCTATGTGGATGGGCAAGGACCTCTTGGGAAAAATTAGAGAGAAAAAGAGAACATATGTAATGTGGAATTGGGGCGAGACCCCATGGGAACAATGGGACAACGGGAAGGACTTCTATAAATACGTCATCAGCAGGAGGAAGACTAGTCAAAATGGTAGCCCACTGCTGAATGGGGTGGGTGCATTGGTAATGGAGGATACAGAGAAGACAGAGTTACTAAATGCCTTCTTTGCTTCTGTCTTTACTGTTAAGGCTGGTCCCCATGAACTGCAGAGCCCAGATATAAGAGAGAGAAGCAGGAGAGAGGATGACTTTCTGCTAGGCGAGGAGGATTGGATTAGGGATTATTTAGGCAAACTGGACACACATAAACCTATGGAGCCATCTGGGATGCACCCAAGAGTGCTGAGGGAACTGGCGGAGGTCATTGCTCAGTTGCTCTCTATCATGTTCGAGAGGTCATGGGGAGCTGGGGAGGTGTCAGAGGACTAGAGGAAACCGATGTCATTCCAGTCTTCAAAAASGGCARTAAGAAGGAGCCAGGGAACTACAGGCTGGTCAGCCTCACCTCTGTCCCTGGAAGGGTGATGGAGAAGCTCATCCTARAGAGCATATCTAGGCATGTGAAGGAAAAGAAGGTGATCAGGAGTAGTCAGCATGGATTCACCAAAGGGGAGTATTTATTGATGAACCTGACAGTCTTGTAACATGGAATAATGAGGTAGATGGATGATGGGAGAGCCGTGGATGTTCACCCTGTGTCACATGCTCCCACTCTGTGCTACATGCTCTAGGTGTCCCTGCTGGACTGAGGGATTGGACTAGATGATCTCTAAAGGTCTCTTCGAACCTTAACCATTCTGTGATTCTGTGATTCTGTCTGCCTTGACTTCAGCAAGGCTTTTGATCCAGTTTCCCGTAATTGAAAAGTATTTTCAATCTCATTAAACAAACTCCACCCAGAATCTAGAAGAGGATTCAGGAACTTAAGTTACCTTTGCACAGACCAGTGCACTGAGGTGTGTCTGGCACTTTTACACAAGTCCAAACTTTACTTCCTTAGGCAGCCTAATCGGATTAATCATTTGTAAGCCTCACCAAGATTAAACACATAACTCTACTAAAGGATGGTTAAGGCTGGAAGGGACCTCTAGAGATCATCTAGACCTCTAGAGATCATTTATATCCATGTAAGAGGATATAAAGCTAAATCCAAGGGTATGCATGCACTCAAAAAGAAGATGGATACTGCCTCAATCGAAGCATTAGAAAGTTTTATTTGGTAGAAACCAGTCCTCTCAAACCTCTGTCTTGAATAGGGGAGAGAAGTAAGAATCTTCAGAGCCTAATTCATCCCATCACAGAAATTTCCCATTCTTGACTCCATCAGAGGTTTCTTCAAGATCCTAGGCAAGTTCTTTTCAACATAGAAGCAGTCTAAACAGCAGAGAAAAATTAGGACACTGTCTGCATTTAGTAGGACTTTTCTAAAATATTGTATGAGTTCTATGAAGTGAGATTTTCAAAATGCTATAGAGGTGTCATTTCTATTCTTCATGGCTAAGGGCATCTGATCTCTTTAGTACTACTTACTTCAGGCTGAGCATCCAGGAACTGAAACTAGGGGAAACCTCAAAAACACCCTAATAAATTAGGAATGATTTCCTGTCACAGCATAGAAAAATATTTTGCTTGATTAGTTCCAGTAGATTTTCCTCTGTTTATGCAGTAATTCGGTATAGTAGATCTAAGTTAATTTTATTTGAAACTGTGTTGGAAATAATGAGCAAATATTTAAGATACACTCATAAAGGAAATAGGTGCACATATGAACTCTTGTGTCTTATTGCTGTGTTAGCAGGCAGAATAAGGACTGTAGATAAGGCAGCCTCAACAGTGACTAATTAAACCAACTGTGTTGATTTAGACCTGCCCAGGCCTGCCTTGCTACAGAAGTGAAATCTCACACCAGTGTTTCATATCATTTGAAATAAGAAGCTGTTTTTTTTTTTTTTTACCATACTGGAGGTGGCTTTAGTGTTTAGCACACTAGAAAAGTGCAATTGACAGTTATCTCCAATGAGAAATATCTCCAAATTGCATCATACCCTCCAAACCATGCGGAGATTGGACATTTCTCCCCAGAAATATGCGATTTTATAAGCCCAGAGATGTGCGTGTCCAAAAGGTAGCCTGGCAGAGGGAAGAGAGGCATGAAAGAAAAATGATTCTTTAACATTCTCCTGCTGACTTAACACTTGGTTGCAGATATGGGAAAGGTATTAGCTTCTTTTCCAAACACTTTCAAGACAAGGAGGTTGGTTACCCAGAAACAGACCTGTGTCTTGTGTGCTACAGAGCTTGAATTCTAAGGGCAAGCAGTATTTTTGCAAGAAGTTTCTTATATGAAGATCTGAACAACAAATGCAATGTCCTGCCTTAGTAAAATGAAAACAACACTCAGTGAAAATTAGTATCTTTGCATGACTACCATGAAAGATGCCTGACATTTCCTTGGGAGGCACATAAAGAGATTTTGAAGTGGGTGTTACCTGATTCCTGCTGCTTGTAGAGTTATCTGTCCATATATCAGCATATTCAACTCCTCCTAGCAGAGCATGTGCTTCTTGGCTTTCCTTCCTGTTCCCTCTCTTTGGTTCCCTTTCCTTCTCCCACTTAGGCTGTAGCCTTAGTTTGTATCTTCTTGGAAAATTCCAAACTGTCCAATTTACCTGAGATTCCTCCCTATTTTCTCCTYCACACTTCTAACCTCTGGACTTTCCTTCTCACTGGAGCTGGTTCTTTCCCTATGCGATTGGCCAGTATATAGCTATAGGGCTTGCCATGCCCTTGATATTCTGCTCTCTGGGCTAAGGGGCATCAAGTGCATCGAGGTGGCTCACATTCTATATAGTTCTCAAAGTCACATCAAACAAGGGCATAGCAATAAAATGAGGCTGTAAAAGAACTTAAATGTTGGCCCAAATGTATGTGTGTTTATCCTGTAGGCAGCAGCTGAATCCCCWTTCAGGGAATGGATTTTTGATTCCGGGGCAAAAATGTCTCTCATCTGTTTTGTGTGTCTAGATTCAGGTGACAAAGGAATGAAAAGAGTAGTCTCTTAAAAAGGAAAAATAAATCTGCTGTCACAGTGCCAGAGTAAACAGAAAAATTTATTTCATTGTTTATTTTTTTACAACTGGTTTTCACTCTAACAGCACTAATTTACAGAGCCGTCTACTTCCTCTAGGGCTTTTTTAGTATTTCAGGCTTTACAGAGGTTAGAATAGATTGATGTGTTAGGTAGGGACCCGCAGCACAGTCGCTACATAATGGTCATCTGGTGGGGGCTTCCTTGGGCTGYCGGGCTGCAGGAATTTCTTAATGGCAGGCATATTGCTCATTCTTGCTTTAAAAGCCTGAAAAATAGAAACAGAGTGAAGACAAAGTTCTAATTGCGCCAAAAATAAGTGTGGCTGCTTACACAGAACAGTGATTTTCCCTGGCTGACAGAAGAGATCCCAACACTGCTAACTCGAGCACTACCTGAGTGCTCTCCTCTCTTGGCAGGAGGAGGTCCTAGGCACTGTAGGGTACATTAGGGTAGTGTTCCTTGTTATACATTAGGATAGCCAGTGATGTACAGGGGGTTGGCACATATAACACAGGACTTCTGGGAGACCTTCTGCAGAAGGGTGCCCATGCCTGGTGGTTAACACAGGAGATGGGAGCTGCAGCCTAGAATTCCCTGAGCCTGCAAAGCTGCACACAGATTACAGCCTGCCAGGAACTGCTGCCTGCTTTGTGGCTCACACAAAACTTGGCCTTAAACTGCTAAGTTGTTCTTTGTTGAGACTAAAAACAAACAATCAAACAGAATGAAATTTAACCATTTCTTCACCAGCTATGAGTAAAATAACAATCAAACAAACAAACAAGACAACTCTGCTCTAATCTAATGCTTGTTTTGTTCCTTCCTTAAGGGGATAAAGGAAAAGTCTCTTGAGTGCAACAGCTTGTAAGCACAAAGAAGCATGACCTCAAGTCTGACATGCTTAGATCATGCTTGCATTGCTTGGACTGCTTTATTACAATCACCAGAGGCCCAAGGGAGGATTAAGGAACACTAGGTGCTTCTTTTCCTCACAGAATGCTTGGGTCTACTTTGGAGACACTCTTTAGGACTCCTGCAGATGATGCCCCTGGCCAACCCACGCAGAGCTCCACAGCCTACAGCATTTCTGATTCTGCACTTCTTCTTGGCCAAATCTCATAGCAGAAGTGCCTCGTTTCTGCTTAGTGTCAGACTTGRACTGTGGTGCAAAGGCAGGGAATTCATTCTTGATTCTCTAGTGGCACTACCTAAGCCAGAAGTGAACTGAGGTGAATGGGATCCCCAAATTATAATACTAGGCTGTTGGGAAAACAGCATGCTGTACCTAATACTAGTACTTCAGCCTATATCACCACTTGATTTGTTATTGAGTATTAGACAGCATCCACTGGCAAGAAGTAGGAGAAGGACAACAGGGCAGCCTAGATCACTGATTCCCTTTGGGGATACTTCCCCAAAGAGCCCACACTCTTGATTTACATGGCACAGAGAGATGATRAYCACTGCAGGATTTCTCTCACATGAAATCCTTGAAACCTTTGTACCGAGTAGCTCCTGGGTGTCCAGTGTCAGAGTTACCTGCAGCTGGGGGAACCCCGACAGCACRGCAGGGAATTTCTCCTCCACTGCTAAAATGGCTTCTAGGAGCTGAATATCTGCCCAGCTGACTTTGTTGCCAACCAGGAAGTCYTGGCCGTGCTGTTTCAAAGCCTGCAGAACATAAGGCAAAGCRAGTTACAGATTAGGCACTCATCGCCTGGCAACTRAGCCTCAGAGCAGAGCTTCYGAGCAGAACAGAGATTATGTCAGAAATTTCAAGGAGGAGTTTTTAGYTGGAGGACTGTCAGCCTAAACCACTTCAGAACTGGTGGGAAAATAGCTGAATCCCTAKTGTAAACAGACTACAAGCTTGGCAATGATAAGCAMTGRTAGCCTCTGGGACACTGGGAAYGGGGACAAAAATGCCTGCTTAAGAAAACAATATATTAATGATTGTCGATTTAGAACTAGGTAGAATAAAGAAATAAAAGTGTAACTCAAAGAAGTTATAAAGTTGTCATTTATGTACATCATTTAAAGTTAAGTTCAATACTGAACCWGAAAGGAAACTTAAAAATGCAAAACTAGGATAGCTATCCAAACAGGACCCCTGYATTTGGGAATTATTTTATTGTATTCATAAGAATTTCTAAGATGGTCAGCCTTTCTTATTGCTTCCTATCAAAGCCAGATGAATGTTACAAAAGCAAGAAATGTTGCCAGATCAAAATTGTATCTGACTGAATCATAAGGGTTTGTTTATTATTTTTGAAAGCAGGACATGTAGAACCCTTGTTTTACTAGAGCAGYTATAAAAGCAGGTTTTATTTCTGATTTATTCTAAAGGGATCTTTGCCTTCTTCTAATSAAAATGTCAAAACTRGAATTAAGTATGGCAGAAAAATGTGCTCTGAACAAGTGCAAGTGTGGAAATTACCACCAACCTGGCAACACAAGTCAGCAAATAAAGAAGAGCTCTGCAGTATTTCCCCTTCTTTGAGAGAGATGGGAAAGCCAAAGACTTGGAGCTAACCTGCACTACCAACATGTTCTTCTTCTGGGGAAAACTCTCTGATAATCCTAAGAACACGTTATAGGCACATYCCCACTTGGACTTACCTTTTCAAAGACTGGGAAGTACCTGTGTGTTGCCCTGTCCATAATCAAGGCCAGGTTTTTCTCCTTGGCCTCAGGAGGAGAGAAAGGAAGCGTGAGGATCATGTTTGTCAGATCTGTTATTCCCTCCACGTACATGTTGATTTTATTGGTGGAAGAAGACAAGAGGAACGAACGTGTGGCCCCATGCCCGACCTCCACCTGCTGACATTGCGGGCACTGCCCCCACTGCTGGCTGCTCACTGCATTGCTGGCAGAAGAGGATTAAAGGGTAGTTTTGAACCAAATGGATCAGATATGAGTAAGGTCTGTGTTGAAAATGAAACAGAAGAAAAAGTTATAATTATTTTGCATGCAGATCATTTCCTAGTTTCCTAATGTCTTTCAAGGAATCTCTCTCTGCAAACTGAGATAAGAAGTATAATTTAGTAAAAAGATCCCTGTCTATCAGAAATATTGGAGTAGGAACAGTGGAATAGGAAGAATAACAGTGCAGGGACGAGATATTTCTCAGCAGAAAGATGCACTAAATGAAAAGCAGAATTTCATTTACTTGATCTTGTCAAAAGTGGGTGAGGCAGCAAACATAAAAATAGGGTTTATTTCTCATCTACAGAAAAGCAGAATTTCTC
>NW_020455922.1:13167-19629 GCF_003342845.1 Nothoprocta perdicaria | reverse complement strand
GGTGTTATTAGGACCTGATCCACTAATTCAGAGACTTATCTTTGTGTGGCTTAGGATCCTTTAGTTTCACTCATGACCTTGGGGTATGCAGACCTGCATCAGTGAGCTCAACACTGTGTCAGCCTACTGGCACACACTGGCCTCACTCACTGTTATCTACATCCTTAGGAGCTATTGGCACCACGGAGAACAGGATGCTCAAGACCAGCATGTCAGTAATTTTCAGATGGAGACAAGTGCTACAAGATGCAAGCTGAGTTAAGTGTGTACACACAGAGATCTGCACTGGTTTAAATAAAATATTTTTATCCACAGATTTAGCTAAGCTRGAGCARTTGTGWTGGGGAAGGCTTCAGGCCTTAGATCCTTACCTTTGATTAACTTCAAATACTGCTCTCTTGTATCCAGAAAAGTTTCCTCAAACTGGAAAATGACAGAGAAAAGCATTGCACRCTTTATTTCCCACTGCTTTTTCTGTGAGTGACTGCACATAACCACMAGCAGAACCACCCAGAGAAGTGAAAGATAATGAGCTGGCTCTTCAGCAGGACTATTTGGCTGCACACACCTCCTGAGGAGGAGCAGAGGCCTAGATATCTTCCACCACAGTGCACTAATTCAAAATGAACCTACATGCAGGTAGGAACAGAGCGCGGACATCCGCAGGAAGAAGGGAGTGCCAAGGGGAGCACAAGCCAGCTCAGCTATTCYGAACACTACCCTTAAAACTCACRGTCAAAAACATCCTTCCCCTCATACCGGTAACTGTAAACAAATTATGACTGAAGGTGGTTCTGCACAGCTGGAGAACTCAGATTATTTAGGTGCCTTGAAAAAAATTCTCCCTTTCAACCAACTGCAGGGGATTGATAAAAGCTTTGTAAAACTCTTTAGCTCCCCTGAGTCTGTTGAGCTATTAAACAGGGGAGTGCCAAACRGTCATGCCAGTTGCACTGTCCAGAGGAATCTACCCAGCCTCTTACAGCCATTTATTCTCTGGGTGAACGCTGAGTGTGGTGAGAACATCAGTGTGGAGCAACGTGCTCTACGTTGACTCACCTCCACCCCAGCTGCTGCCAGCAGCCATCGGACCGGCTCCATTCGCCCTCTTCTGTTGAAGTAGACGAGCTTGGGCTTCCCAGACATGCTTCTATGTTTGTGGTTCCCTGAAAAAATACCAAGCAGAAAAGTGTATCTGGTGTAAATATCCTGAGAGGTCATGGAGAGCGAGGGAGGTGCTGGAGGACTAGAGGAGAGCCAAAATCACTCCAGTCTTCAAAAAGGGCAAGAAGAAGCCGTGAAATTACTCAGCCTCACATCCGTCCCTGGAAAGGTGATGGAACAGCTCATCCTAGCTAGCATCTGTAGGCATGTGAAGGAGAAGGAGGTGATCAGGAGTAGTCAGCATGGATTCACCAAGAGGAAGTCATGTCTGACGAACCTAATAGCCTTCTATGATGGGATGAATGGCCAGCTGGATGAGGGGAGAGCCGTGGATGTTGTTTACCTTGACTTCAGCAAGGGTTTTGACACCATCTCCCATAATATCCTCACAGGAAAGCTCCAGGAGTGTGGACCGGATGAGTGCATGGTGAGGTAGATTGAGAATTGCCTGGATGGCACAGCTCAGGGGCCGGGGAAGGGTTCTCCTGCCACCTTAAACAGGGACTTGTTTTCATTGGTGTTCATCACTCAGTACTGTTATTAAGTGGGCCTTATCTCTCCAGTTCAGGTCAAGATCTTACTGGTCCGCTTGTTTTAATGCAGACCTAACTTCAATAAAGTTAGGTCTGCAGAGTCAGTAGGCTGTAAATCCCTGCTACATTTTAGATACTGTTCCTGAAATTGGAAGGGGTCTTGAAATGGATTGACATCCTGTACAATGCATATACTGTGATGTGGCTCATGGTCCAAATAGAACTAGCTAAATATGCAAGTCAGCAGGCCTAGTAAAATTAATGTTTAGTATGTATTGCTGTCATAAGCTCTTATTCTTAAAGCCACAGCAGTACAAAGCTCTGAAACTTCATAGTGAGAGAGGTGAAAAAGATCTTGATATTTTTGCCTTRGTGTTTTTGGGAAGTAAGACATCTGATATTCTATGTCATCAAATCTGGTGTGATGTGGATTCTGTTACAAAAATTCAAAACCTACTGYACTTATCAACTAAGAATACCCTACAGTTCTGCTTTAGTTGTAAGATTCTCATGATGTCTTAAAGCTAAGCTTATTTATTTATTGTAGCTTGTCTATTTTTCACTGAATCTGCAGGAGTCAAGCTCAGGTGTGCAGGTCTGTGTTGCCCCTCTCCTTTCACATTCACCCAACAATATAATATGTTGAAATGTAAAATTTGAAGTGATGATTTAGAACGAAACCATCACCACCAGCAATAAAAAACATTTAAAAACTCTTTAAAGTCATCTTCTTGAATTTATCAGGAAACAAGAACGCTGAAATCATGGCGGGGAAACCTAAGCTGCACTATACCAAGGGAAGGGAGAAGATGGAGTCAATCTGATGGCTGTTGGCAGCAGCTGGGATTGAGGTTTGTACCTTTCTGTAAAATGATCGTGGTAACCTGAGTGTTCTCTTTAGGAAAGGTTTACAAGTCCATTTTGTGCTTAAGAGCTATTCACATGAACTGCTAGGGACTGAACCACAGGCCCAAGTCAGGGCTGACTTAGAGCTGAATACGGCTCTGCTTTTGTGTAAGTACGCAGAACTCGCCTGTAAATTGCTTCTGCTAACCTGCATGTAGGCTCATAAAGCTGTAACTTTTGTAGGCTCTCAGGCAAACTTTTTTGACCTTGAAGGGTTCTTTCCCACCCAAAGGCGGAGCTCTGGCCAGGTCCCAGTCCCAGATTGTGGGCCAGGACTCRACCAACCTTGACAGGGCCTCAAGTATAGTCCCACTGTTGGAGCAAGATGTGCTGGAACTTGTTGGCCACAAGCCCTGGGAAGGACAAGATAAGGCTGGATCATCCTGAACAAAGGGAGCTGTAGAAGGGAGTATTATTTCAAGGTTGTAGATAAACTTATTCTGTCTTAGGTTTGTGGATAAGACTTAGTTTGTTGCTCAGTWCTTTTTTATAACCTGCTTGTAGCTGTTTTTGCATTTAACCAATCAAGGAGTGCCTGATTTGAAGAAGCACCCAATCCGCGTGAAGACACGCTACCTTTTGATCTATATAAACATGTGTGTAACAACAATAAAGTTGACACTTTGCTTGCATCAAGCTATGTCCCGTCTCTCAATCGYGGCACCAGATGATAAGGAAAGTAGGACAAACCAGATATTACAACTAACACAGAAAATGCAAGTTTTGCTGATTGGGTTTTAAAAAAGCTAGACCCCCTTACATTGACTTTGGAGACCTCACTTACAGGTGGATACCCTGAATAAGACCTCCGAATTGCTGGGAAGGCTCTCCAAATCCTCACTGCAACAGGGGCTCCGCAACCACTGTGAATCTGGATGATAGTAACATATTTAAGCAATTGCTGATGTATCTTTTTCTTAATCACTATTCTCTTTCTCATATTGAAGTAGGTTAAGTGCATTACCTCACTTATTTTGTCCATAGTTCCAACCTGGTACATAGCAAGCTTATTGTTTCATTAAATGTATCATTTCATTTCCGTATTATTTGATATTAACGGTAAACATGACTGTTCTTTCCCTTGGTGTCTGGTTATTTCTGCTGCCCCCTGTAAATTGGCAAAACAGCACAGCAGCACATGTGCTTAGAGAGATGAGCACATCCCATGTTATGATTCAGAAGCAGAATGCCTTGGATTCAGTGATGCTGTGTTGCAAATTGTAGTGAGGATATTGTTCCAGCAACAGATTTTTCTTTACAAAGACAAACTTTGTTTTCAAAACATAGTTTCTACATATCGGGCTTAGATTGTTGCTGCAGTCCCAAGCTGTGCATCTCTTCAACTCACTGTGAATGGTCATTATGCAAAGTCCCATGTGTCCCCCATGAAGAACTTGAGAATATTTTCTCTACATAAAATGCTTTTCATCCTTGTAGTCAGGATCTGACTGGGGCAAATCAGCAGAGATGCCCTCAAACCACCAGAGCTGCTCATATTAATTGAAGAGCCACTCTGAGGAAACTTAATTTCCCCATTTGCTTTTGTTTGAATGTGGTGCTTTCATTTCTGAGGAGCTACTTTTTCTCCTTAGGAAATGAAAGGCCTTTTTCATGATGCTCACATGTGAAACCTTCTCCAATCTTACCCTACAGGGTGCCCCTGGCAATCAGGTATGAGGCCCTGAAGGAGATAGGGCAGTCAGTGGAGGGTGAGGGAGTGGGTCCCTCCCCTCCAAAAAAGGTGCTGCAGTCAGAAAGGCGAACTGCACAGGTTGTCACCATGGACAGGAGGCAGAATAGGAGGGTTATTTTTGTGGGTGATTCCCAGATTCAAGGAACAGAGGGACCGATTGCTAGACCTGACCCTTTCTCAAGAGAGGTCTGTTGTCTTCCTGGGGCCCGGATTAAGGATGTCACCAGACGACTTCCCAGACTGGTCTGACCCACGGACTGTTACCCCTTGATGGTCCTACATGTGGGTGCAGAGGAAGCGGCAACACATAGCCTGAGRGCAATCAAAAGAGACTTTAGACAGTTGGGGCAGATGATCAGAGACACAGGCGCGCAGGTCATCTTCTGTTTGATTCTTCCCARCGCTGCCAGCAATACAGATAGAAATCATAAGGTACAGTCCATTAACRTGTGGCACCAGAGCTGGTGTCATCGCCATAAGATTGGTAACAGGAAGTCTTACGTGGCACCAGGCATGATGGCACCCAATGGGGTCCATCTTTCTCAAAGAGGGAAGAGGGCCCTGGGTCAGGAGCTAGCTGGGCTCATCATGAGGGCTTTAAACTAGATTCGAGGAGGGAGAGGGGTATCCGTGGGGTGAGGCCGCACCTGCAGTACTGTGTGCAGTTCTGGGCTCCCCAGTATAAGAGGGATGAGGAGCTCCTAGAGAGCGCCCAGTGGAGAGCAACTAAGATAATWAAGGAAMTGGAACATCTCTCGTATGAGGAGAGACTGAGTGAACTGGGCCTGTTTTCTCTGGAGAAGAGAAGGGTGAGAGGGGATATGATTAACATGTATAAGTTCAGAAAGGAAGATTGCAGGGAAGAAGGGGACGAGCTCTTCTCATTAGTGGCCAGTGATAGGACAAGGGGAAACGGGCATAAGCTGAAACACAGCAAGTTCCATCTCCAGGTGAGGAGGAACTTCTTTACTGTGAGGGTGACAGAGCAGTGGAACAGGCTGCCCAGGGAGGTTGTGGACTCTCCTTCTCTGGAGGTCTTCAAAACCCGCCTGGATGCCACCCTGTGCCACATGCTGTAGGTGTCCCTGCTGGAGCAGGGAGGTTAGACTAGATGATCTCTAGAGGTCCCTTCCAACCTTGAATATTCTGTGATTCTGTGAATGTTGCTGAGGAAGAAGCTGCAGAGCACGAGAGCTGCGGGAACCAAGATTGTGCCCTCATTCTATTGTCCTTTTCACAGAATCACAGAATCACAGAATCACAGAATCATAGAATAGTTAAAGTTGGAAGGGACCTCTAGAGATCATCTAGTCCAACCCTCCTGCTCCAGCAGAGTATGAGTCTGGGACACAAACCTTAAGCTTATGCACAGTCTTTGGATTGTGTTGTAGTTAAATAGTGCCCTCTTCAGTTAAACCCTTTGCTTGCACAAATGAGTCTTAACTGTTTTTCCTCAATCATCTTGTGATCTTTAAACCCTATGTACTTGTTTACTTTCTTTTAGGCATTTAAAGCAGACACAAGCAGCATCCCTGCAATCAAGAAATTTCTAGAGCCAGGAAGCCAGAGAAAAACTGTTYCTGATGGGGGGACTGTGAGAAGAGTTCTCCGGATGTACTGATGTGCAAGCAAGTCAACATGCCTGCCTAAAACTCTGCTTGGCTAGAGAAACTCATATAAGTGTAGGAAAATGGAAGTTGCTTTTAAAAGAAGTGGGAGGAATATCCTTCTCTTTTCAGGTCTGTTGGGCATTGATAATATGCCAGAATTGTCTGTATTATGTCTTCATATCTCAGAAAAAAACTTAATTAAGGAAAAAGTACAGAATCTGACTGAGAAATATCATTGCTGTGTAATGCTAGAATTTCTGTATTTAGAGGACATTTTCTAATYAACAGACTTACTCTTATGTGGTYTTGTTGTCTTTGGCTTATGAATAAAGCATGTGAGCTTCATTTTTACCATTCCTAGGGGATACTTTTGCTTAAAGGGTTTGTTTGCTTCTTTGTTATTTTTTTTTACTCCCACATGCTATGAGCACATTCGTGAAGAATCTTTTTTTTTTTTTTTTTTTTTTTTTTTTTTTTTGAATACATCAGAAAACAGGGATTTAAAAGGGTGCTAACAGGCCCAAATCTGGTCTAATTTCTATTACTTGTCAAAACC
>NW_020455922.1:11404-13146 GCF_003342845.1 Nothoprocta perdicaria | reverse complement strand
TTTTTTTTTTTTTTTTTTTTTTTTTTTTGTATAAATCAGAAAATAGGGATGTGAAAAGGAGATAACAGTCCCAAATCTGGTCTAATTTCTATTACTTGTCAAAACCAAATTTGCTGATTTATTTTCTTTTAATCTGTGGTCTCATCAAATGATTTGACAAACGAATTGAAAATATCTTGGGTAAATTGCATTTACACTGTGAAAAGGTGCTCTGTAGGATTTCATGCCTGTTATAGTTTACAGTTTACAAGACAAAGATTTCTGCAAACCCCTAATACCCTTGCTAATTGACTTGTTTAGCTTAGGTATGCAGTGAATGTGCTTTATATCTAATAATTAATGAATGGGTTGACACCTGGAAAGCTCATCCTGAGAGCAAGTACAGTGCTGAGCTCTATGAACTCTTTTAGCTTTTTTTTCCCCTAAGAATACAAGGTTTAGATCAATCTCTGGCTCATCTGTCATTTCCCTTCTTAATATGAGCTGCAAGTTWAATCCATAGCTTAATATTGAATTGGCTTAGCAAGAGTTTGAAAAAAAGACTTCTAGTTTTTGACCTTAACTTCTTTGCTAACTGCACATCTCCTCCAGAATATGAGATTTGTCGTGTGTGTGCCCCTGTCAAAGATAGAAATTATTATCTGTCAAAACATGTCATTAATAATTTTGAAGCCTACGGCAGACAGAAATGAAGCTTCTCTTTGTGGCTTGTGGCAGTGCCGGGGTGAAGTGGCTGCGTGAGAGCTACCGCGCGCCTCCTCATATGCACCCCACACCTGTGGAGCCCTCATCCCAGGCCTCCATGAGGTAATGCAGGAACTGCTGGAGATTCCTGGCGGCCTTTGGGAGCTGCCAAGAGGCATGGGAGCTGTGGCAAGGTGCTCAGAGGCAGGAGATGGAGCTGGGCCCACCTGACGGACGCCTGAGAGCAGAGAGAACAGCAGAGTCACCTGGATGGCTGGAAGCTCTCTGCTTTAGGGTCAGCGAGCCGTATGTTGATTGTGGTTTACCTGTCTATTGGAAGGTTTCCACAAGGACCAGTAGTGCTAGACAAAGGGCTACTTTGAGCTCTCTGTTACTGGAAACAATGGACAGAGATACTTAAGGATAAACATCCTTATCTGGATGATTTTACTCAGGTTTGTCAGGTTTGTTTCATGCCTGTACTGAATGATGGGTCTGTAGACTATGATCATAATCTTCCAAATTTTACAGAAAATGGGGAGGGATTTAGATCCAACCTATCTGTAAACCCAATGGAAAGTAAAGGGATCTTAAAGGCTACCAGTCTGCAGGGGTTTCCTGGTTTGTACTAGCTAAAGTGTTAAATATCCTTGTAYTGAGTCTCCCTGAGTCCTTACACAGAACTCTAGTAGTAATTACCTTGATCATCAGCTGGTTTTAATGATACTTTTAAGGTACATCAGAGCACTTTAGTTCCGTAACCAACCTTCAAGTCAGTACAAGCAAAGAGTATATGCTGAATATTTATTGATGGGGAGAAAGGAGAAAAGACACATTCGGGTAAAAATAGTCTGACGAAATGACAAAAAGATTTGATTCCCCAGCATTCATTACCACAAACTCTCAAGGATTTTCCTGTAGTTAGTCGTAATCTCCTGTAAAGAGTATACATTGCTGATATCCATAAGTGTAGGTGTACTTCCTATTCATACAGAGTAATTTATCTTGTGATTTTAGACTGATTTACAGTCAAATTATGGCTACTCTGTCACCAAAAA
>NW_020455922.1:0-11362 GCF_003342845.1 Nothoprocta perdicaria | reverse complement strand
AAAAAGAAAAGAAAGGAAAAAAAACCAAAATGAGAAAGACAGGCATCCCTTGCTCCCTGCTCAGCTTTTCTTTGTGTATCATTTGCAACATGAGTTGATACAACTGAAAATTCCTGATGTTCTTATTTTAAGGATTGTTGACTTTGAAATGGGTTGTTACTTTTTCCTGTCCCTAGATGGGACTACTTTTTCCTGTCCTTGTTGTTTCAGTAGATGCCCATGGTGAAGACCATGGAGATGAAGATGGTGCAGGCCCATCCCAGCTACATAGCAGGAACCAATGGGAAGGAGAGAACTCCCAGTAACTTAAGACCGCTCTGTTTTGAACTGTGACAACTTTCGCAGGCAATGAAAAGTTTTGAATATTTTCAAAGACAGATTCCACAGCCTCTCTGGGCAGCCTGTTCCAGTGTTCAACCACTGTCACTGTAAAATATTCTTTTATTTTATTTGTTTTGAATTTCCCTTGCTACAACTTGTCTTTATTGCCTTTTATCCTTTGACTATACATCTCTAAGAAGAGTCTGATCCTGCCTTCTCTATAACTACACATTAGATATAGTTAAAACCAGAAGTTAGATCCTTGGGCCTTTGCTGATTAACATTTTTTTTCACGAGACTAAAAGAATATTACTAAAGTTGGCAAGCTATGAAGTGGCAGTAAGGAGTGGGGAGGGAATGAATAAGTGAGCTGAAGTGGATTCACACTGAGAGTGAATAAACAGGCTGCATTCTGTGCAGCTAAATTCCAACTGGAATGTGAAGCAAGAACTCTGAGAAGGAGGAACTGAAGGAAATGGTGCATAACTAGTCATAATATATCAGCTCCAAATATGGCACCGGCATCCAAAAATGACAATATCACCTTTAGTATGGAATGGAAACTTTTGAGTATGAAGGTCTGACATTCAGYAGCCAAGTATCCAGCTTTAGGTCTCCCTTCCCACCCTGACTGCAAAAATGGGAGCAACATTGTGGCTATGCTGCAGGTTCCATTTCCTTCATCTGCTCCTGCTTTCCATGTCACATCAATTTCCACACTGCAACAGAGCACCTCTAMGCTCACRCACAAAAGCAGGTGGAACAGAAATGTAATCCTCCTTCTGCTAAGAGACAGACAGAGTTCGTCTCAGCCTTAGAAGCCAAACTTTAGCACACGTGACCTCAGCTGGGCCTCACATCATTGCCTCAAATTAGTCCAAGTACAGATCAGCTCTGCTCTCTTTGTCAAGGAAGMAACTGCCTTACTCACTCTTGCTGCTCTTCAGCAGTGAGTTCTGTTAAAAGAGGAATTTGTTCCCGGGATGACCTGGGAGAGAACTCTCTATTCTGGGCCACTTTGAAAAGCTTCTTTGAATGTGACTATCATAACCTTATCCAGGCAAGCACATGGCTTATTTTTCTACTACCATCGTAGCTCATTGCTAACGGTAACAGGTGCTGCTGATAGAGTGTGGTSCTGGGCTGAGGCCRGAGCACRTACATCTCCAGGGTCCAGGAGTCCCCGTGTCCCTTCAAAAGGGGCAGCTTCAGCGTTGCATGGGGGCCTCCTCCTCCTCGCAGCACAGGAAGCTTCTTACAGACAAGAAATGTGCAGATGTGATGGTCCAAGCGGGAAAAAAATGTGAAATTTATAATACACTTAAGGTAAGGGTTTAGCAGGAGGATTCATTGATCTCTCTCTACCTTGCAGAATTATCCTATTGCTGATTATATTGCAAGATGAGCCAGATGCCAGTATCAAACTCTCACTGAAAACTTCTTGGAGAACATGGGAACAGAGTGACCTGGTAGAGGTTTGCATCTGGCCCAGTGCGCATATGATTAACTACTTGCTTTTTCCTCTCTTTCAATGCATTGCATACCATACGCACAGTTACTCTCTTCTACAAAGGCTTAATTTAATTCACAGAAATGGGGTCGGGTCCTTCTATACATGTGAAATTTCTGAAATTGTCCAGGGATGCAGAAGTACAACTAAACGCACATTCAGATGAAGAATATCTCCATCAACTCCGAACTGGAGCAAAACTAGGAAGTCTTTGGCTTTTTAATTTTTAAAGACCTTTGCCTTTGGAATCAAGCTACGTCCAATCTTCTATGTCTGTCTGCACTGAAGAGTAGAATCATAGAATCATAGAATCATAGAATCATAGAATCATAGAATCATAGAATCATAGAATCATAGAATGCTTCAGGTTGGAAGGGACCTCCAGAGGTCATCTAGTCCAACCTTCCTGCACACGCAGGGTCACCTAGAGCACGTGGCACAGGGCTGCGTCCAAGCGGGTTTTAAAGATCTTGAAAGATGTAGACTCCACAACCTCCTTGGGAAGGCTGTTCCAGTGCTCTGTCACCCTCMCTGTCAAGAATTTTCTCAGAATTACAGAATCACAGAATGTTTAAGGTTGGAAGGGACCTCTAGAGATCCAACCTTCCTGCTCACGCAGGCACACCTAGAGCATGTGCCACAAGGTGGTATCCAGGTGGATTTCGAAGACCTCCAGAGAAGGAGACTCCACAWCCTCCCTGGGCAGTCTGTTCCAGGGCTCTGTCATCCTCACAGGAAAGAAGTTTTTCCTCACATGGAGATGGAACATCCCGGTTTGCAGTTTGCACCCATTATCCCATGTTCGGACACYGGCCACCACTGAGAAGAGCTTGGCCCCTTCCTCCCTACATTCTTCCTTCATGAACTTATACATGTTAATCAGATCCTCTCTCAGCCTTCTCCAAGCAAAACACGCCCAACTCACTCAGTGTCTCCACTTTTTTTCTTAAGTTTCTGTGGAATCTCTGATGCTTCAGTTTGTAGCCATTTCCTCTAGTCCTATCACTGTACACCACTGAAAGGAGGCCGCCCCATCCTCCTCACTCCCTTCCTTGAGGTATTTATAGACACTGATGAGATCCCCGCCTCAGCCTTCTCTTCTCCAGGCTGAACAGGCCCAGCTCCCTCAGCCTTTGCTCACAGGGCAGATGTTCCAGGCCCCTGATCATCCTSGTAGCCCTGCGCTGGACTCTCTCCAGCAGCTCCACATCCCTCTTGTACTRGGGAGCCCAGAACTGGACACAATACTCCAGATGTGACCTCACCAGGGCTGAGTAGAGGGGAAYGATCACCTCCCTCGACCTGCTGGAGACACTCTTCTTAATGCACCCCAGGATCCCATTGACCTTCTTGGCCACYAGGGCACCCTGCTGCGTCATGGTCATCTTGTTATCCACTATGATGCCCAGGTCCCTCTCTGCGGGGTTGCTTTCCAGCAGGTTAATCCCTAATCTGTACTGGTGYCTGGGGTTATTCCTCCCCAAGTGCAGCACCCTGCACTTGCCCTTGTTGAACATCATGAGATTTCTCACCGCCCAGTCGTCCAGTCTGTCCAGGTCCCTCTGGATGGCAGCACAGCCCTCAGGGCTATCAGCTACTCCTCCCAGTTTGGTATCATCAGCAAACTTGCTGAGGGAGCACTCCAGCCCTTCATCCAGGTCATTAATGTATAAGTTGAACAGGACTGGATCGAGGACTGACCCTTGGGGGACACCGCTAACTACAGGCCTCCAACTGGACTCCGCGCCWCTGACTACCACTCTCTGCACCCTGCCCTTGAGCCAATTCCTAATCCCCCTGCCCGTCCACTCATTATCCTACACTTCTGAACCTTGCTCRGGAGAATGTTGTGAGGGACGGTTTCAAAAGCCTTGCYGAAGTCYAGATAGAYGACATCCACCGCTCTGCCCTCATCTATCCAGCCAGTCACTCCTTCATAGAAGGCGATCAGGTTAGTTAAGCAGGTTTTCCCCTTGGTGAATCCATGCTAGCCACTCCTGAGCACCTTCTCCTCAACGTGTCTGTAGACAGCAGCCAGGATGAGCTGTTCCATCACTTTTTTGGGGATGGAGGTGAGGCGCACTGGCCTGTAGTTACTCGGGTCCTCCTTCTTGCCCTTTTTTGAAGATGGGAGTGACATTGGCTTTCTTCCAATCCTCTGGCACCTCCCCCATTCTCCAGGACCTTCTGAAGATAATGGCAAGAAGCTTAGCTAGGACATCTGCCAGTTCCTTCAGCACTCTGGGGTGCATCCCATCAGGGCCCATGGGTTTGTGGGTGTCGAGTTTCCTTAGGTGCTCTCTGACCCACTCTTCCTCTACCCAGGGCAAACCTTCCTCTCTCCAGCTCTCTTCTTGTGTTCCTAGGGCCTGGGATTCTAGAGGRCTGCCCCTGACAAACACTGAGGCAAAGACAGCATTCAGCAGCTCTACTTTCTCCATGTTTTTCATAACCAGGGTATCCACCACATTCACTAGCGGACCTATGTTTTCCTTGACCTTTCTCTTGTTGTTCATATATTTGAAGAAGTTTTTCTTGTTACTCTTAACATCCCATGCCTCATTTAATTCCAAGTGTGCCTTGGCTTTCCTTGTAGCATCCCTACATTCCCTGACAACCTTCCTGTATTTCTCCTGTATTTCTCCCAAGGGACCTGTCCTTACTTCCACATTCTGTATACTGCCTTTTTCTGCTGGAGTTTTGCCAGGAGCTCTCTGCTCATCCACGCAGGTCTCCTGCCCCCTCTGCCTGACTTCTTAYGCACAGGGATGCACTGCTGCTGGGCATGGAGGAAATGCCRCTTGAAAACTAACCAGCTCTCCTGGGCCCCTCTTCCTTCTAGAGCCCTAGCCCATGGGATTTTTCCAGGGACGTCTCTGAAGAGGCTAAAGTTGGCACTCCTGATGTCCAGGGTGGCAAGGCTACTTACTRTCCTGCTTCCTCCTCATTGGATCCTGAACTCCACCACTCGTGATCACTGCAGCCAAGTGGCCCCCACCTTAACATCTCCAACAAGTCCCTCTCTGTTTGTTAGTAGGAGGTCCAGTAGCCCAATAGTAGATGTCCTTCTGTGTTATGCTAAATGCCTCAAAAGGATTAAATGATCAGAGACCAATAACCTGTGTACAGCCTGTCTCTTCTCAGTCACTAAGTGGACTAACAGTAGAGACAGATTCAGAATGCCCGTTTTTCTCTCTCAACAGGCAAGAATATGTCTTCCTTCCAGCTGATAGTATTACTGCACAGGGAGCTATTATCTTTAACTGTATTTAAATTACCTAGCATAAAGTACCTCATTTTGATAAGGTAATTGAAATATTACCAGGATTCAGATGATCAATTTCTTACTGCAAACTTTCCCCTACCAAACTACTGTTGGTCAATATCAGATTAAAATAGGCCTGAAGATCCTGTTTTCCTTCCTTACAATCCCTTTTGAAAATGTAAAATTTAATTTCAGATTTCAAGAGTCTTAATCAGTGTTAGTTGTACTAACTACATACATACATACATGCTCGTACATTTAGCGGGTTCCACAGCAACCRCCACAAACCAAGGAGGAAACACACTTCCATGCAAATTACTATCAAAATACAGAAAGCAATACAGGAGTTATTTAAGATAATTTTTTCATAATAGAGATGAAAWCTATTTTTCAGTTGTCTTTGAAGACTCTTATATCTCTCATGTTTATGTAAATCTTCCTTTTGACCATGCAGCACTATGTAATTCAATAAAAGCTAAAGAATCTAAATCGTAAGGTTCTATATAGTGACAAGCACCTTATTTTAAAGTATTGCAGGTTGGGGCTATATCTCTACATAGACTGTGCTCCTCTTGGACATGCCCCTGCTGTTATTTAGGTTTGTCCTGGACATGATGCTGAGTTGGTGGGAGTGAGGCAAGACGTCCTTCAGCTCGCCGCCCTGTGGAAGCTGCTCTCATTGCTTCTCGTGTCCTAAGCTCAGCACTAAAAGGCATTGGAGACTGTGGCCTGCTCAGCAGTATCTGTACCAGCAAGTAAGACTGGCCCAAGATTCTTCTCTAGCCTGGCAGTCAGCTGGTCTGCTGGTATGCAGTCAAATTTGCTCCCCATGACAGGGGCCACATATGAGCTATGTATTGGGAATGATCCTGTCCCCATATGAGGTATTAGGGCAGCATCTGGGACACAGCTAGTTGGCACAGGCCAAAACTGTCAGGAACGCCACTAAAATCTTAGTGAGCGCTAACTTGGCCCTCTGATGAGTAATTGCCATAATGAGTATGTTGGGGAGCTGGCTGCTGCACACTCTGCCTGCACCTGGACCTGGACAGGCTGGAGAGCTGGGCAGAGGGGAACCTCCTGAGGTCCTACAAGGAGAAGTGCAGGGTCCTGCTCCTGGGGAGGAATAATTCCAGGCACCAGTACAGATTAGGGGTTGACCTGCTGAAGAGCAGCTCCACAGACAGGGATCTGCGAATCCTGGTGGACACTAAGTTAACCATGAGGCAGCAGTGCTCTCATGGCCTAGAAGGCCAAAGGGATCCTGGCCTGCATCAGGAGGATGTTGCCAGCAGCTGGAGGGAGGCCATCTTGTCCCTCTCCTTGACTCTGGTGAGGCCACACCTGGAGTTTTGGGTGCAGTTCTGGGCTCCCCAATAGAACAGAGAAATATGGAACCTCTAGGGAAGGTCCAGCATAGAGCAACAAAGATGATTAAGGGACTGGAACATCTCTCATATGAGGAAAGAATAAGTGAGCTGGGCCTGTTGAGCATGGAGAAGATTGAGAAGAGATCTGATTAATATGTATAAATACCTGAAGGGTGAATGTAGGGAGGAARGGACCAAGCTCTTCTCTGTGGTGCCCTGTGATAGGACAAGGGGCAATGGGTATAAGTTGAAACACAGGAATTTCCATCTGCCTCCATTTACTGTGAGGATGACAGAGTGGTGCAACAGGCTTCCTAGGGAGGTTGTGCAGTCTCCTTCTTTGGAGGTCTTCCAAACCCATCTGGATGCCACCCTTTGCCATGTGCTCCGGGTGACCCTTCCGGAGCAGTGGGGTTGGACTAGATGATCTCTAAAGGTCCCTACCAAACTTAACCATTCTGTGATCAACCTCCTGCTCCTCCTTATCAGGTGGCCTGTAGCAGACCACCACAGTGTCTCCCACATTAGCCTGCCCTTTAACCCTTACCCACAAGCTCTCAACTCTCTCATGAGTGCTGAAGGAACTGGCAGGGGTTATTACTCAGCCGCTCTCCATCATCTTTGAGAGGTCATGGAGAGTGAGAGAAGTGCTGGAGGACTGGAGAAGAGCAATCCCTTCCAACCTCAACTGTTCTGTGATTCTGTGATACTGGCAGTAATGCAAACCTGGAGCTGCACAGACCTGAAGCTGTGACAAACCAAGCTGTGCTCTTGTCACCAACGGGCCCCACAACTAAATCAATTGAATGAGAAAGGCCAAACTCATCATGATTAACAGAGCRTTCATCTGCCTTCTCACAGGGAGGTTTGCTAATTCCTGCCTTAGATTTGTCAGTATTAATTGAGTCCCAGAGCAGAAACTGTTAATAATTGCAAAGGTGCCAATGAAGAGGCACCCAKAAACAGTCCAACACCTTTGTRGCAAGGAAAGGAGACTGCAACTCCTGCCATTCTCCACTCAACAGGCCCTATCAGCCATGGTTGTTGCCCTCCGAGGGGCTAGGTTCACCGAATTCTGCTGCGCCAGTGCAAAATACAGATAAATCTTTAAAACCTTTGTCCAGCTCCATCTGGCCTTGGAAACATGAAGCAAAATTGCACCACAAGCAAAATGCTCTATCCCTTTGTGCTCTGGATGGTGGACTCCACTTCTCTGACAGCCCAGATGAGCATTCTGACCCCAAAGGCTGCTGGAGAAAGGCTGAGATATTCTGAGGAAAGATTATCTAAAGGAGAAAGAACAAAGKTCCTTCCCTCGTTTCCTCATCCAAATAGGATGATTAAATCATCCCAGGCAAGATCATGCTTGTCTCAGTTCTCCTCTCCAAACAGCTGACRAAGCTGAAGAACAGATGAAGTGCAAGTGGAAAAAAAGCATTTATATCAACATAACCCTTGCTTACCCTTGACTCTGTTTGCAGGGATCAACCAGGGTTGAGTCTTTTCATGCAGGCTGGAAAAAGCTGCAGTTTTCCTGGAACTGCACTACTTAAAGATTGACTTACAGATTTAGGCTGAACCTTTGCCCCTATCACACAGTAGCAAAGTACTTCAGTCACTCTGTTACAGCTCTSCAATCAATGAGCCTTTGTAACTCAATGAGTCATGTACGAGTAGCAAAGTCATTGGTAAATCAGCTTTCAACAGCAGTCAAAGACGTGAAAAAGAACACACACTTTCTACACTGTCCAGCCTCCTTATGCCTCAGCCAGGTTGCAGCAAATTGGTCATCAYTGTGATCCCCTACTAATTTATATGTATATATTTATATATTCATTTTTGTCCCAAACAGTTCAAGTTTCAGCCTTCCAACAAGAAAAAAAAATGATGAATTTAAGAGTATGCTCATAATCTGGTGCAAGATGCTAAGTATTCTTCCTCATTGTGTGTGAAAATCAATTGTAAGACTTTGTTCCTCAAATGCAGCTCAAAGAGGACTGCTCAAGCAGGATGGCCTTGTGGCACTGGGCCTTGTACTGCATCAAGCCTGACTTCAGCTTGAAATGATTGAACTTTTAATTTCTCACCATGTGGTTTCTGCTGGAATTCAGGCCAAAACACGTTGGATAAAAAAAGTATTCCCTTATGGAGCTAGCAGAAATGCCTGAACAAGATAAAAGGGAAATAAAGTCTTGAGATTTTAAAACTTGTATAAAAATAACAATGCAGCTTTAAAATCTCTGTTCACAAAACAGAGCGCCAAAACCAAAGCCTCTTTATCTAAAACACCCAATCCAGCCTGGAGAGTCTCCATGGCAAGAAAACAAGTGGGAGGTGACCCCGGGTGGTGGCCAAGGGCTGTGCAGGTGGTGCGAAGGGCGCTGACCCCTTCAGCTGCCACTGCTGCTCAGAGGCAGCGTCGCAGCCTGGCACAAGGGGCAGCAGTGGCTGCTGCTGCTGTGGTGCAGACGAGGCGGGAGATGGGCCCAGCAGGCTRATTAACATGTATAAGGAGGGCTGTGAGGGCCCCTCTGCGCATGGGAGACCAGGGCACGTGGTGTGCTCTGCAACAGCTTTCCTGGGCTCCACAAGGGTGATTATCGTGGTGTTAGGTGTTGGTGGATGAGCCGCACGGCTGCRTGCCCTTCCCAGCTGCTGAGCCCGCTCGTGCTCATGTGCGGCCAGACCGGTGCCAGCTGTGGCAGTGCCCGAGGCGGCCCGTGCTCACCAAGCTGGGCTGCRTTTGGCGCTGCCGTGAGGACACACGGGGCCCTCTGCAGCCTCTAAGGGGCTTGGGGACATCAGTGACCTGGGGCGAGGAGGGGGAGCTGCCCTGGAGCCTACGGCGGGCGGGTTGCCAGCACGACACAGCTCTTGTACCGCTTCGTCAGCCAACTGATAAAGTTTGCGCGGTACAAAAGGGAGCCTAGCCACAAGGAAGGTCGTGAGCAGAGGCCAAGGTCTCTGGCTCGAGCGTGGCTGCTCTCAGCACTTCTGTGAGGCAGAAGGGAAAAGGCTCCTCTGCAAAATGACYCTTCCAGCTCCTRCACCYTCCTCTGCAGAAGGAKAAAGAAATTTTGTGCCTTTCCTGCTGCTAAGTACAGCTTTGTTCACATCTCATGAGGACAAGTAGAAACRCATGCACATGGACAACAGAGCTTTTACRCTCAGTTTAAAGCTGATGGTACAAGTGAACAGTATTTCACTGATCTTAATTTACGAGATGTAAATCACCATAATCAGGTCCTGCACCTGGGGAGGAATAATCTCAGGCACCAGTACAGATTAGGGRTTGACCTGCTGGAAAGGTACATATATATGTATACAATATATATGAACACCTTAAGGGTGAATGTTGGAAGGGGYCAAGGTCTTCACGGTGGTGGCCAGAGACAGGGCAAGAGGCAATGGGTTAAGCTGAAACACAGAAGTTCCATCTGCATCTGAGGAGGAACTTCTTTCCTGAGAGGGTAACAGATCCCTGGAACAGACTGCAAAGGGAGGTTGTGGAGTCTCCTTTGGAGGTTTTCAAAACCCACCAGGATGCTACCCTGTGCCATGTGCTCTAGGTGTCCCTGCTGGAGAAGACTAGATAATCTCTTGAGGTCCCTTCCAATCAAAACCATTCTGTGATTCTGTAATTCTGTGATAATATGAAAAACACATTTCAAGGCAAAATGCTAGAACCTCCTGCCTCACACAAGCGTAGTTTTTCATCTTTACACTTGGATACAAGCAGTTATCTTTCTATCAAACATAAAAGATGGTTTTAACTATAGTCATCTTTTTATTAGCATTTGTGAAAATACTCTAGAAGAACCACTGCACAGACTGCAAACATTAAGCAGCAAAACAGAGGTGTATGGTGRAGTATATTGGGATCAAAAGTCCTAAGTCAAGAAAATATAAGTTCTGAGGAAATCCCTTTAAACCAGAACCTACAGGCTTTTCCAGGACTTTTTCAGATGGGTCATGCTGACCATGTTTTAAGCTAGATTCTCTTTCAAGCAACTCTCAGGAATAATACAAAGACAGAATGAGAGACCTCTTATYTATAAAGCTTGATGCAAACAATCATTAAACATTTTTAAGTGTTAACAGTGAGAGTTTATTTATCTCTCAATTTATTTCTTAGAATCAGTMATTTAAGATACCAGCTTTGTCCAGCACATACCATAATTCATTTAACCGGTTCATTTGCTGGTGCTCAACTATATTCACAAGCAAAGTGTTTGCAGTGGGGCAAGCCCAGTCCTTAGATAGAGAAAGAGAGATCATGAAACCTTTTAATTATTTTCATTAAATTCATTTTGATACTATCAGGAATCACAGGAAAATGCAATAGAGKTTTTGAGATTTTATGTTGCTGTTCACTGGTCAGGATAGAAAATTTTCATCATTTTTGGAAGATCCTTTTCATCAAATGGTGGCTTCCTTGGGCTGCCAGGCTGCAGAAATTTCTTTATTGTGGGGATATTACTTGTTCTTGTTTTAAAACTCTAGAAAACAAAAACAGAACAGCATTACACATAAGAACCGTGGTTATTATCAGACATTAGGATTATAGCCTTTCTGCCAATTGACGTTGTGGGCTGATCACGTAGCAGACTTGTGCTTTGCCCTGTTAGGCTTTTGAGCCTCATAGAAGAGGTTTAAGAAGGTAACAGTAATTGGTAGTTGAGGCAGGCTAAAACTACTTGGGATAATTCATTCTGATTTTGTCTTTCCTTCTCTCCCCGCTCCCCTGTTTGTMTTAGCCAGTGTAAATCAATGGCTCCCCTTCTCTTCATATTAAAACTGCCCATTCAATTACCTGCAGGACAGGAAATTTGGCAAGTATGTCAGCCTTGACCTCTTCTGCCATTAAAATGATTTCAAGTAATTGCACATCTGCCC
>NW_020455921.1:3775882-3878054 GCF_003342845.1 Nothoprocta perdicaria | reverse complement strand
TGGAGGTCTTCAAAACCCGCCTGGGTGCCACCCTGTGCCACATGCTCTAGGTGTGCCTGCTTGAGCAGGAAGGTTGGACTAGATGATCTGTAGAGGTCCCTTCCAACCTTAAATATTCTGAAATATTCTGAAATATTCTGAAATATTCTGAAATATTCTGAAATATTCTGAAATATTCTGAAATATTCTGAAATAGCACCATTTTAGCAGACAATAATAGGAAGGTAATAAGTGATACTGGTCACAGGACTAATAGTAACTTAAAAAGTTAAAATTATCTTTTTTTTTTTTTTTTAACACAGCACTAGTGTATTTATGTGTCTTGTTTCTGAACTTTGAAAAATACTAGTGACATTTCTATAGATACTTAGAATGGTTTATGATGTTATATTTTGGTCACTTATTGTCTTGTAACCAATTAAAAAAATCTAACCATAACGTCTGTTGACTCCAAATGTTAAAATGCTGAATGCTGTTTTAAGTTTGCACTTACTTTTTGGCACATATAGCGTATTTTGCACATAGCTAGTAAGGAGATTCAGTGAGACAAAGTACACAGTTTATTAGACAACTTTATTAGGTTTATTCATCAGGGAATTATCACGCAGTTCATGTCTTAACACTTTCTTAATCTCTCCTGCTTGCTAATAGGCATAAATTAGTCTTTTAGAGATAATCAATGCTTAAGATATCATAAGTCTTATTTTGAACACAGGTTTTAAATTTAGCAAAGACAGGTTTTCTCAATACAAAAACAGATTTTAGGGCCTTTAATTCAATTTCTATCTCTTTTAGGCTACTCTGTTTCCAATTTTTACTTATTCTTTTATACAAAGTCTCTTTAGCACAAAGTCAACATGCAGGCGCTAGAATTTATCTAATTAACATACTAGATTAACCAGAAGGTCCTTATAGATTTTAAAGCACAAGATGCTAAAAGATTTCTCTTATGAAATTTCAAAATCACAAGATTTCTCTTACGAAGAGAAATTTCACAAATGGAGAAAATTAGTAACATAATAACAATCTACACACTTTTCCTGGCTTCCATGATCTCATTACATATAGGACATATGAAAATCATACCTTTAGCTGTGTATGATTCACAGAATTAAATAGTGCTTAATATACAGAACTTCAATAATTTAAACATGTGTCTCCAAATAGGGAGATACTCAGTACACACCAATAGTTTCCTTACTGAATGCCATGAAAATATTCTTCTGATCAATATAATTATTATTTTAATTATTAATTAATTATTGCATTAATTATGTACACAAGAGAACTAGCATTCCTTTCTAATAGTCTCTATGCAAACAGACAGTATCATGCTCTTATATGAGTTTATTATATTTACATTCCAGGAAAGGATTGCTCCATACATAAGAGGAAAAAAAACCATCTTGTATTCCAGTACTTAATAAAATAGTCATATTTCTTAGCTTCCTTAACATGCATGACACATTTTTGAAAAGGCAGAGATCTTACATGTTGTTGCCACGAAGAGAAGGATTTTGGTGAGTCCCAGGCATAAGTAGACGCTGTTTGCTTTGTCATAGTCAGAGTATTCAAATGAAATGGCTGCAGCTCTACTGCTGGACATTACCTTTTGCTTTTACTTTGAAGGCAGTGGTAGGAGGGGCAGTACTGCAAGACAAAGCATTGGAGCTTGTCTAGAATGGTCTGAAATAGATTCAGGTTCAGAAATAGGTAGCCTGAAAAGAGAAACTCTGCAAAGGCTTAAGCAGGAGCTTCTTCAAACAGTCATTGTGGAAACTCAGCAGGAGGCCAGGGAGATTTTCCATAAGGTCCACGAAGGCAGCAGGACATCTGCAAGAGGTCCGTGTGGCATGCTCCCATGTCCTAGTAACAGCTAACGCAAACAGTTAACGCAAGCTAAAGCTCTAAAGGTTTTTAACTCTACAGCACCTAAGAGCTATTAAGAGGATATTTGGGCAAAAGGCTAAAAGAATAAAATAGTGTACATTGCCCATGCTTTGATAGACCTTTAAGGTTCAAGGATGTAGTCCAGTTCACTACTGCATGTTGAGCAGCCTTCCTTGTCAGCAGTAGTCCGTGAAGTTAGTCTCCCTCTTATTCCATTTTTCTGCATAGGCTATGGCCCATGGAAGTTCTTCAAATGGGAATTCACTTCATTAGTATTCAAACATAATATAGAATGTGTTGAAGATGTTAGGTTATTGCTATGGTTTCCTATCTCTCCCTCAAAATATGTATTTGGTATATAGAGAGATAGAAAACCATATATATTTGGTATACCTAGAGAACATATTTATTCTCTATATATGTCAAATCCTAGAATAAACAGTGTTGCTCACTGCTCAACCAAAACCAAGAAAAAATTAAAAAGGTCATAGCATTTCTTAATAACAACCAGAAAAAAACAGGACAATTACAATTAGTTGTTGCTGTCCTGACCAGGCAGTTAGAATTACAGACCTTGACTATGCCATCTCCTTTTGGTAAGATATATTTGCTTTTACAACCTCTTTCTCTTTTAGGCTTTTCTTAAGACACATTTCATATTTCACCATAATCCTATAATAAATCCTCCTATATTGCCCTCTTCATTAGAACTAATTGTTTTCCCTCATTCTATCTACTTATTTTACTAGGAGCCACATCTAGATAATTATTAAGCAGTGGGTTGCTTTAATTAAATGTAAAATTCTTTCTCTCTTTGTTGACTATTGTCGACATTCTTTAAGGAAGAACGTATCTTTGACTACACTTTACACTCTACATCAATCTGCACAATAATATCACACATTCAGCATCTAGACAGGCTAATTAATTGCATGCAACTTTCATTGAGTCTTGTCTGAGATCAGATACATTGTCAATCAACCACTTAGAAGAAATGAATGTAGAGTGAATGTTCTCCAGTCTCTTTTTTTCTTACACATCTGGTTACAAGGATATGCCTCTAGCTTTTCAAAGAACTTCAAATCCAAATTATATGAACACTGTCAGTTTCAGCTTATGTCTTTAGAGATGTCAGTTCACTAAGACATGGATAAATAGTTGAGTATGTACTGCAGGCCTAGTTCAATTTCTAGCAGCACTTCTGAAACTGTGTAGTTCAGCAGTTTTAATGAAATAAGTCATAATAAACTCCAGACTTATGGAAATTAGTCAAGTTCTTCGCCTCCGTTAAAACCTGGGGATATTGTAATCCTAATTACATTTGTACAGTTGTAAGAGATGCATGAAAAAAAACAGCCAACTGAAAAAAAAGTGTGAGAATTTCACTAGTGCAAAAATTCTTAAAATAGGAGATAAGTCTTTCATTCTGGTTTCATCAAAAAATTTCTCTGCTAGCAGTCACCATTAACTACTGCCACTGATTTCATTTTCTGTATGGGTCTGGAATATTGCTTTTGTTTTATTCATTATATTGAAAACAATACTTGCGCACAACTTATCTTCCCAGAGCAGTGTGTGTCTTCATGTGCATCCATTTATAATTAATATTTCAGAGCACATGGCTGCATTTAAATTATCCCACTTGCTTCTACAGTATATTAATTTATATCGTACTTCTGCATTTTAGGTTTAAATGGAATATTGCACTGAATTTCTTAGAGTAATCTGAGAAAGTCCAAAATCAAATTCTTCAATGTGCACAAAATATGAACTATATATATGTATTAATATGTATTAAACAGAAGAGACTGACTTGAGAAAGGAAAGATCTTGTTGCTATTTCAGAGCAACATACATTCTGAAGACTAAAGGTATTTGAGTTTTTAAACGTATTCACAATTCTTCTGAAATTCACTTCAGAAAGTATATAGATGTTCTGAAATATGTCTTTGATTTTATGAAGTTATTGGTGCAATACGATTGCATGAAATCACTCCTGATTATATAAGAGGGAAACATCATTGTTTTAAATAACTTATCTGGAAATATGAGGAGCTTACTTGCCCCTTAATTTATTTGTGCAATAAAAGTGACCTGATAACAGTTAGTGCTCTTTCAACCCTTCTGTTTTTTGTTTCAGTGTCACTCAAAGAGTATGAAGTAGAATTGAGATAAGGAATGTTACTGGAATATACTGGAATATACTGGAATACTAGAGATAAAAATTATTAATTAATATTTTGGCAAGTCAGAGATAAAATTCCACTTCTCCTTTATTCCTCAAGAATATTTCCAAGAGGGATTATTCTGCTCATACCATTGCTTAGCTATGAAGGATTTCATTACTGAAGTCAAAATTTGCTGAGTTATTAAACTAAATAGAGTTTGGACATAGAAAAATATATTACTGTTTGAATGTTTTTCTTGTTGTTGTTTTTCCAGTTCATATACACAAAACTGTTGCCGTCTGTTTTTAGATAACTAAGGCTAGCACAAGAGATTATTAGAACGAAGTAAAGATTAGCTGCCAGTTTTAAAAATATTCTGTGTTTGTTTATGAAGCCTTTCTCACTGACTATCTCTGTAATTCAGTTTTGTGCACAGATTACCAGGTGCAGAGGGTTAGTTAAAAATAAAAAATGTATGTTTTCAGAAACATCCACAGGAAAGGAAGATAAATCATCGATTCAGCTTTGTATTGCTGGAAATGAAAATTCATTCAGTTAATTTGCATTATTTTGAATTTGTTACTGATGAAAGTCAGTATAATTATTGTGACTCACCTGACATAATAATTTGGTAAACTTCAGTAACTATAACATAAGCCTGATAAATACTCTCGTAAATACTCTGAATACTCGTAAATACTCTGAAATTCCACCATTATGGAAAGAAAGCAGTGGGATAAGCATCAAATAAAATTGCTAAAAACAGATTGTTATTTATTCATTAACTTTTATCTAGCCACAATAGTAGGCTGGTAAGCAATTATACTAGCTTCATGAGATGAATTTTATAGATTTTGTGTTTAAAAACCTAATATGAACAAAAACATTTTAAAATAACAATTGTTATATTTTGTCTTTTTAAGGAAAACCTTAGTAGTCATGCAAAATAGATCATAGGTATTCTGAGAGCCAGTAGAAATTGTTGCTGCACCAGCTTTCAAGTAAATCTTTAAATGTCCTTCAGTGAACTCTGTTGTACAGCACGTATTTACTTTAAAATACCTGAAAGTCTTTACCTGGAGTGAACTAGATTTCAGTCCTTTCCCTTGCTCATTCTCGTTTTACCAGCAATAGAGCTTGTACAGAATTTGACTCATACAGGAACTTAATTTGCTTCATATCCATTTCCAGTCTAGAATAACTTCCCAGAATATTCTGCCAAACTTTACAAGTATATATTTTCACAGCAGTGTAAAAATTAAAAATATCATCTCTATTTCTCATTGTCTCATTAGCTTGCTTGATACTGTCATCTTATGGTTCTCTTCTCATTTTCATGATATGCTCTCTATCTTGCAACATTTCCCTTCAACATATTATCTCAGCTGTTGGGTATTTTATATTCACAATAAAGATCTCATGAAAAGTCTACATATAATTCAAGCAACTGATATTAATATTGAAAAACAATGAAGAATTATTGAAGCTACAGTTGACATGAACTGATAAATGCATATAGCACAACACAGCACTGGGAAACTATCAAAATCACACTGGGAAACAACACAATTTATGACATTCTGTGTCCAAGGCAAAAAACTTTGTAGAGTGGAGATTCATTTCATTTCCCTGTACTTCCCAAAACAGCTATCAGAGACTCAGCTGCTCTGCTCTGCTGGTACAGACATGCACCAAATTACCTTGTAATAAATCAAGTGGCAGATTAATTGGAGAGAACTCCAAATTTGTTTTCACATAATTTGCAAGTGGATTACACTTCTTGCAAAAGCTGACATAAAACATATGGTCAGATTGAGTTATAAAGGGACAATGTTCCATAATATTATGCTAGCTACTCCTTACTTTTCTAAGCATCTGATTGATTTCAGGACATGAACCTGGCCTCCTCTTTTGTTAAGTATAGAGATGGAATTGTTCAATAATAATTTCTGCACAATTTGAATCAGTGTTTGGTATTTTTGATCACGAAATACTGATTTGTACAGTAAGTAATTCCAACATGGATGACAACTGCAGTCAAGAAACAAAATGTCATCAGAGACAAGATTTTAACATTAATAACCTTTTTTGTGATAAACCAAAATTCACAGTTTAAAAATAAAGTGGAGGTATACTGGCAATTATATAAAGTAGTAAACAACTAAATCTTGATAGCAGATCTCTTCTTTCCACTATCCTAGTTTCAGATTCTGCAAAGTCTAGAAAGTAATGTGTTTTGCACCATGCTACAACTGTAAATTATTTTGGGCTTACACTGATTTACCATGGTAAATACCATATACCATAGATAAACTCTTAACCGAGGAGATTTTTCAATTGCTTCAACAGGAACAACTATCCTGTTAAATGCATTTTACTTCTGTCATATATAATTCTACAGAAGACAGTGAAATTTAGAGGTAGTAATAGTGAGAGAAAGGATTTTGTTGCAAGTGTTGATGAAGTTAGTGATAAATAGAATAACTCACACATTTTCCCTCACTGTAGTGGGAAAAGTAATTTGTACAGTACTTAAAACACTACATTTTCTCTTGAATCCGAAAAAAAAAAATAGTTTTTTTTTTTTTGTACTTTAGTGCAACAGGATAGATATGATACAGAAAGGAGAGGGGATTCACACAGATAACAGATGGATAAAACTGAAAAAAAAATCGTACTTTAAATAAACTGTAGCTCAGAGAATTTTTTATCAAAAAATCCACAAAAAAAAAAAGAATTTTAGATAATTCTAAAAGACATCAATATGTTTGAGGGTTTTGAGAAGTTTCTGCAGCTTATCTCTTTTTCAGGAAAAGAAAAATTAAATTTAAGAAAGCACATGAATCCAAAGCAAAACTAAGCAAAAGCAACTTTGGTTGAGGTAAGAGTGATTCATCTCTGGTCCAAAAGCAACTAGCTGAAAACCAAACCAAAAAAACAATCAAACGAGCAAATGAGAATGAGACAGTTTTAAACTTTAGAATATGCCAGAAGTGAAAAGGGGCTATGCAGAGTAAGTTTCAAAAAGTATTTGTGTCAGCTTGATGTAAAATAAGTTTAATCAGCCTCTGAAAATGAACTCAGAGAAATATCATTTGTCTCATAAAATTTCTTTCTAGGAGCATCACACAGATTTTCAATTATTTTCATCAAAGTGGCCTTTGAAGAAGATACCCCATAAATCGGTTATATGACTAGTCTCAGTTTCCTTGTCCCTAAATCTGAAGGAATCTAAAGGAAGGAAGAGGAGAGGGAAGACTGCATGAATTCTGGATCAGTGGACAGGATGAACTCCTTTTCTCCTCTCTGATCAGGATACTGTCTGAGGAGACTCCTCAAAGTTGAGAGCCCTCTCCCATCTTCCGAGGTGAAAGAAAATTACCTATTTGTACACTAGGCACTAGCTAAGAACCCCTCACTGTAGTAGAGAATTTCCTGTACTGATATCCAAAATCTGTCTGTAAATGTTGCATGTGAATAAATTGTGCTATACGTGAACTTAACTACTTGTTTTGAAGGCGATTGGACCTACAGTCAACAGGCTGTTCATGAACCCAGTACTGCCAGAGTCAGGCCTATAGTTACCACAGTATTTGGTATCCCTATCAAGAGCTGAGTCCAGCCATCCCTAGTTCCTCCAACCTTTGAGGGTCAGCTGGAATACAAGGGGATTCATCTCTTACCAAATTTGCCCCCTCCCCCATCAAACTGCAACACCAACAACATTGGTTTTCCAAAAGAGAGTAATGCAAAGTGTAATGTCACTACTGAAGATGCTGAATGAATATTTATTCCAATTTCTGCAGCACAGAACAGAATCTCCAAAGAACCTCCACTGATTCCTCTACCTTACCTCTCCTTTTTTGTTTTTGGTGAAATTCTTATTCAAAAAATGTGAGTACAGTTTTAAATTCAGTTTGGACCTAAAGTCTGTCAGTTTTGCTAGTTTTTTAATATGCAGTTGGAGTTGGTGTTAGTTAGGATTTGAAGGATTTCAGTTATATTAGTTCCTCTAATAAATTATTTTTGCAGCATCTCTTTATAATGCTAGAGATTTCAAACTACAATAACTAGTTGTTTATGCCTGTGTATTCTGGAAGTTAAAAGTATTTTTCCAAGTTACACGGATGATTGATTTCCAAGTTGATTTCCAAGTTACAATGATTGTTGTCCCACAATAACCATGGTAAAGAGGTAAATCAAAAATGACAAAATTTGATGAGGAAACTACAGTTCATAATGAAAAATATCATCAGATTTTAATACTGATGACAGCAGATGGCTGAGTCAGCTCTATAATCATGTAATATGTGAAATTAAATGATCATCTATTTCTATTTCTCTGCAAAACACAGTTGTACTAGGCAGAAGAAATCCCTGATACGTAAATTAATATTTCACTAGTGTATTAAAGAATGTTTCACTTGGAAAACTTACTAATTCAAAGAGTAGAAAAGAATGTTGAAATTTCTCTGAAGGAAATTTATGACATGTTTTGAAGTCCATGAGGAAAAAAAAAGTATTATTTATAAGTTCTGGATCAAGCTTTCTCTTCCCTCACTTCTTTGACAGAAAAGTCTAAATTACACAAGAGACTGAAGCTGAACAACCAGCCATAGAGACTCCGGTGGTCAATAGAATCACTTTTAATGCCCAAATCAGATCAATATCAGGGAAATGATTTAGGGCAAGAAGTTCCTGGAAGATCATCTCCTGATACATTTGAAGGAAAAAAATATCATATGGCAAGTTTAAAGACTGGCAATTCCAGTGGTCTGCATACTAGTTTGGCAGGAATATAAGAACCTAAGCAAAGTTATGTAATAGATTAAAAATGACACTGTATAATGATGTCTCTCAAGTGTGGTTCATGAAAACAAGTTTTGGTATAGTCAGACTAGCCACATTTGTATTTCTCCTATGCAGGATAGTTGTTAGAGAGAAATGAGGAACAAAGGAACAAGACAATTATGGAAAGAATCAAAGGAGCAGTTACATAATAAACCCTGGTGTAGTGAAAGCACTTGCAGAAGATGTGGTGAGGAGTCAGCGACTGGCAGAGTAGGTGACAGCAGACCTGGTGTGCCCTCTGCACACTGACCCAAAGTATTAAAAATATATAGCTATCAGCCTCACTATTTGAAAAAGCATGCAAGTCACTATACTCACCATGAAAATATTGACAATTTCTCACCACTTTAGAAAGGTTAATATAATCAGAAGGACATTCCCTCAGCTTTGTAATGAAGCACAGCACACAGGAGGAAAATGTTAATTCCATACAGGTCTAGAATTCAACCATCGACCGGACTGTGAAGGAAAGTGAAGACAGCATAGATAGACAACACAGGACATGGACTTGTCTAGAGATGTCACACTATTTGCACATTGGAGAGATGAGAGTACTGGGTCAGTCTTACATTCAAAATTGGAAACTTTTGAACTTGAATTAATAACAGAGTGTCTGTCCACTTTGTAAGGATGATACAAGAAATACGCTACTTTTTAAAGAAGTGACAGGACTTCATGAGAATCTTGTACTTCTGTCCAGTCTCCTGTTCCCCAAGAGCCTTTCTCCTGAATATCTTCCTCTTGATTATTTACATGTATCTGCCTCATTATGTCTGGAAATTCAGAAAACAGGAGCACCTCATTCTGGCAGAATAAGTCATATTCATTTTTGTGTGAGAGGTTAATCTTGCTGAGTACTCTTCCTTTACACTTTATCCCTCATACTCATCAATAAAAGCATTCCTTTAGTAGAAATGTGTTTTGCATAACTAGCCTGTTCTTTTCACAGCTCGTTACCTAGTTTGTCCACTTGTATTCCATTCTCTTCTGCTTCCTGAAAATGACTGCCATTTGACATTTAAATTTATACCTAAAAATGACTTTTAAAATGGCCTTTAGTTTTATGCATTTTAGCAAAGTTTGTACATTTGAATCACTCAGAAACTATCAAGCAGAGCTTTCAGCAACTCAGGCTGCCTGTCACCTGGTGACCAGGTGTACTCTGCAATGCCAGTTCAATCATGGCTACTGCCTGCTGAGATAAAGGGAACATGCTGGCATGCAGACAGAAATAGCTTCTAGCAGAAAGAAGAGCACTAGAAAGTATGCTGTGTACCCAGGTTTTATTTTGACATGCCTTAAAGACATGGCCAGGGCATGCCATCAGACCTAGGAGGTAGGAATGCACTCTGATCCTTCAATAAACCTGTAGCCAGGCCAAATGGTTGGCATTTGCCTGCTGTGTGTGTATTGAAGAAAAGTGAACACAACTGATAAGAATGCTTATTTTGTTATGTCCAGGAGCACATAAAAAGTTTGAAAAATATCTGCAAGGATACTCCATCTGCCATGAAGAATATATGTTTGCAAAATAAATTTTAGCTCTGGATCTAAGTTTAGCAGTATCAAATGCAATTCTGATCTTTCAAGTACAATTTAAAGTACTTTGGATTCCCCCTTAAATGCTAACGTGATGAAGAGAAAGAAGGATGTGTTTTCCCCGAAGATAATACCTAAGATGGAAAAGGCTAGGGATACATTTTACTGCTAGAACTAAAATCAAGGGTATAGTTTGGAGGATTTTTTTTTTCTTGTATCCTCCTTTATCGGCCAATCTGCATTGACTTGCATGAAATAGGAAGGTGTTATCTTACTTGGCTTGTTCTTCTCCCCCATCTCAAGAGACTTCATCACTGTTTGCACTAAGACAAATAGCAGTGAAAGTCTCCTATCATCACATACATACTGAAGAAGGACAGAAATTGTCTCTGCAAAAGTAGCACATTGATAGTGTTGCATTCTGACATTTTATTGAGGTTCATAAACATAAATATGCAGATTTTCTGGAACTGATAAATATGGTGCAGCATTGCCACCTGCATGCCAGGAAGGGATCTCAAGCCAAGAGCCTTTCCTTCTGTGAACAAACAATATAAAGTATGATGCTCACACAAGATCTAAAGTTCTTTGTTTATATATTTGAATATACATGACACACACAATGATTTGTCTTCTCTAATGAACTTGGAGAATCAATTCATGTACAGAAGGAAAATGGACCATGACTACCAGTGGTAATATCCAACATGAACATCTGCATCTTATAGCTGCCAGCACTAAAAAGCTGCCAGTATACATTGCTCTGATAGCCTGCTCCAGCACACAAGCAGGACTATTGCCTAGTAAATACACAGAATTATATTCTAACCTTTGGGCTTCTTTGCCATTAAATAGCAGAAAGTCAACTTGAACAAGAGATGCCCTGCTGCTGTCCCAGATATATCCCCAAATCGTGTGCCCTGAAATTACTCCAGCTTGGCAAAATTGTGAAGCTAAAATCACTGTCTTCTTTCTGTACCTATAGAAAGTAGGTCATCCCTCTGTTCTCTTGCTACTGAAGGTCTGGAAAAATACCGATTATCCCAGCAGCTGTCTTCTATAGAGGAAAAAAATGTACACACACACACATACACACACAAATAGAGGCAAATAAGAAACAAAAGGTCTTTTATACTTTGTGCAGAAGCCAAAAATAAAGATGCATGCATGTCTTTGAACAGCATCAGAAATGATTCCAATGGTATTTATTGCAATTTATGAAGCATGTGTGTATGTATTTATATAGTCCTACAAATATAGTTCTATATATTTATTTCTACATCTGTAGTTCAAGATATTTTATAACTATTTCCATATAATCTTCATCTCTTTTAGGTTCTATTTTCCATATATCAAAAAAATGAATTTACAAACCATTATATTTGCCTGGGAAAATAATTTCTAATGCTGTCTCAGACCTCCTGGTCTCTTTTGAGAGACATATGGTTTTCTGATCCATATGTGCTTTCAGAATATTCTAAACAGAGAGAATTTTCAAGCAGTAAGCTAATATTAATAAAAGTGAAAAAGATTCCTGAAATAAATTGCACACATATGGCATCAACACAAAAAATAATATTTTAAGAAAAATTTCCTGCAACTAAGACTTAATAAGCAAGACAGGCAATTGAGTAACAAACTACAGAAAACAAAAGTCATACAGTACTGAAATAAAAGCACCACAACTTGGAGGTTTAGAAAATGCCATTTGAGAACAGAAAGTTTTCTATGGCAAAAATCAAAATTATAGCAAATTTTTGAAACCATTATTTATTAAATCAAAGGGTGTAATGGTGTACAAGAATTATGACTCAGAATAATTAGAATTGCAAGTAGAGATCACTGAGGCTAACTTAAGACTGTCAACTGGACACTAAGGACCTTTCTGACATAATCCTCAATTCAAATTTTCTCCATATTTCCTACACTAAACAAATGAATAGCATACATGGCTAAACACAGAAAACTTTCAAGGGTAAAAAAAAAGTGACAAAGATGATTAAGGGAATGGAACGTCTCTTGTATGAGGAGAGACAGAGTGAGCGCGGCCTGTTCAGCTTGGAGAAGAGAAGGCTGAGAGGGGATCTGATTAACATGTATAAGTTCATGAAGGGAAAATGTAGGGAGGAAGGGGCCAAGTTCTTCTCATTGGTGGCCAGTCACAGGACAAGAGGAAATGGGTGTAAGTTGAAACACAGGAAGTTCCATCTCCAGGTGAGGAGGAACTTCTTTACTGTTAGGGTGACAGAGCTCTGGAACAGGCTGGCCAAGGATGTTGTGGAGCCTCCTTCTCTGGAGGTTTTCAAAACACGCCTGGACGCCACCCTGTGCCACATACTCTAAGTCTTCCTGCTTGAGCAGGAAGTTGGACTAGATGATCTCTAGAGGTCCCTTCCAACCTTGAACATTCTGTGATTCTGTGATTCTGTAAAATATTCACTAAAACCAACCTTTACTTGCTACCACTTCCTTCTCCTGAAAATCAAAGTGAATTCAAACATGTGTTCTATTTTTCACTGATTATTTTTCACTGCTTTACTTCTTCCCCAAATTGGTCTCTATCCTTTTCACCTTTCATTGCTCCTAATAGAGACATTTCAGTCCCTTTAGTTTTTCTACTCTCCCACAGCTCATTAATGTATTTCACATCTGTCTACCATTATGAAAAGAAATGACAATGTTGCATGGATATTATAGTGCATACAGAAGCTGAAAAATAAAAGAGATACCACAAGGGAAAAGAAAAAGTTTCTAATGGCTGCACTGCATGCATTTGACTCTCTTAGTTACCTAGGAAATGGCTGTAAAGTGGAATATGATTGTCAGCTTAATTCCCAAGGCTGTAGATAGGATTGAGAGTAATTGATGTGGATATACAACACATTCAAAAAGTAAATGATTAGCAGACTGTTTTTTATTTGTAAAATGAAAGAAAAATGGTGAAACTAATAATTATAATACATTTTGCAAAGGTTTGTTAGGAAATAAATCCTGGATTATCAGGATTACTTTGATGGAGTTGCAAAAATCAATTCAATTGCTGAACAGACGGATTTATGAAGTGACTCAGATGGCAATTTATTGAAAAAAGTGTTGAAAATCATGGCATAAAAATATCATGACACATGACAGAGGAGTGTAATGGTTTTGCCAAAACATCAACTGTAAATTTGTTATAAAAGGAAAGTATGCCATATGATCCTTCACATAAATGCATTCAGTTTAAAACAAGTTACATTACTGTCTCCATTTTAGAAAAGTGTTCCAGAAACTCATTCTGTCGTAGGGTAGGTACTCGCTGCTAAGTTAATACTTGCTCAGTTTCCACTCATCAGTTCTGGTGTCAATGTTGCCTTTAGCTTAAACACTAATACTACAGCATTTTCTTGCTATTATACCTGCAGATTACAGTGCTATTTCTTCCAAAACTAACACTGGCTAGACTGGCTTTTCCAAAACCTTTATGAAGGTTTTCATAATAAAGATTATGAAAATCGCTTTTTTTTATAATGGAGACTGACAATTACCTTCATCAACTACTAAGTGCTCTTCTGTACCTCTTACTGTTCAAACATGAGGCCACAAGATATTGAAAGAGAATAGTCTATGGATACAGAACCTGACAGAAAACAATAAATAGAAAAGAGCTCTTCTGGTCGGGTTGTTATCATAGAATCATAGAATCACAGAATGCTTAAGGTTGGAAGGGACCTCAGAGTTCAGCTAGTCCAACCCACCTGCACACACAGGGTCACCTAGAGCACCTGACACAAGGCTGCATCCAAGCAGGTTTTAAAGATCTTCAGAGAAGGAGAGTCCACAACCTCTCTGGGCAGCCTGTTCCAGGGCTCTGTCACCCTCACCATTAAGAAATGTTTCCTTAAGTTCCTGTGGAACTTTTGGTGCCTCAGTTTGTGGAGTTTGTGGCTGTTTCCTCTAGACCTGTTGCTGGCCACCACTGAAAAGAGGCTGGTCCCCTCCTCCTCACTGCCTCCCTTGAGGTATTTATACACGCTGATCAGGTCCGCTGATCTGGAGACAGCAGCCAGGATAAGCTGGCTTATCACTTTTCCAGGGATGGAGGTGATGGAGCTGGTTTATCACTTTTCCATCACTTTTCCAGGGATGGAGGTGAGACTCACCAGCCTGTAGTTGCCCAGGTCCTCCTTCTTGCCTTTTTTGAAGACCAGAGTGAGGCTGGCTTTCTTCCAGTCCTCCAGCACCTCCCCCATTCTCCAGGACCTTCCGAGGATGATGGTGAACAGCTTGGCTATGACATCCGCCAGTTGTCACAACACTCCGGGGTGCATCCCATCAGGGCCCATGGATTTGTGGGTGTCGAGTTTCCTTAGAGGTTCTCTAACCCACTGTTCCTCTACAAGGGCAAGCCTTTCCTCTCTCCAGATCTCTTCTTGTGTCCCTAGGGCCTGGGATTCTAGAGGACTGCGCCTGGCAAACACAGATGCAAAGGCAGCATTCAGCAGCTCTGCTTTCTCCGTGTTTTTCATAACCAGGGTACCCACCTGGTTACGTTTTGCCTGACCTTCCTTTTGTTTTTAATATATTTGAAGAAGTTCTTGTTATTTTTAACATCTCTTGCCAGGTTTAATTCCAAGTGTGCCTTAGCTTTCCTTGTAGCATCATCTTTGCTATCATGTCTATAGACTTCCATACACCCAAATACTGAATCATTAATTCATTCAGTGGTCAAGGTGGCTTATAAAAAGACCTTAGTTAAGAAGGTATCTATTCATATATGTATACATTCTGCTTACACATACAGATTTTACAGACAATTAGGCTAATTTTATAGCAACTGATGGCAGATGGCAGAGTTTCTAAAAGTCTATTAGATTTTTCTCCATTATCTTGTTTTTACATTTTTTTTCTGTGATAAAATACAAGAAAATAATTATCCTTGATTAATGCATGACTTCATATATATTTGTGACTATTAGTGGAAAACAGCAGCAAATAAAACTCTGGATGCAATTAATACTCTTAAAAATTTCTTTGCTTCAAAGAAGCCTTAAGTATTTTTTTGATATTTGAAAAGAAAGAGAATTCTAAATATGTTGTTGGGTTGTTGTTAAGGCTTTGTAAATGCAAACCTGCCTCATACAGGATAGGTCTTTAGAGCTAAATAAACCTCATGGAATAGAAGCAACAATGTGAAAAAAAGAACACATGGTATTTATAATCAATTCTCTCTTTTCCTGTGTGTGGGAAGTCTTTCATTTAATTATAGAATTCAGATGACATTTAAATACATAAAAATTTTGATTATAAGCCATGTAAAATGAAGGTCTATTGACAGCTGATGTACTGCAATCAATTAGATTCCAGAGTGCTTTTCTGTTAAATAAAAGACAAACTACACCACTGTTAGAGCAGTTCTTAGTCATAGCAAGGTGCCACAAAGCTATGGAACCTCAGGCATAAGGTTTATTAGGGATGGCAGGCAAGCAGAACTAATGCAGGCTGGAAGCAAAAACTAGATGACCATTTACACTTCCTCATATCTACCTGAAAGTCAATCTATCACTTCTTTATCCTTCAGAACATCATTATTTTGAGATTCAGATAAAAACCTAGTGATATGTATATTTTCCTCCATAAACTGCTCTATAATTCACTTTGTTTCCTTGTTTACCTAGGTCCTTTTTTAATGATCAATGAATAAGGAAATTTCACTGAAAATGGGAAAGAGGAACAAACTGACAGCATGAAATTGTTTTGCATTATAAATCAGCTCAGTGGAAAAAAAAAAGTGGAAAGATCAGTAGACTGGAACCCATGAGTGACAGTTAGGAGATCAGTTCAGCTGCCTAAAACAATGGTAGTGCCTGTTGGCCCCGAGTGCAAGTGAACCTGAAGTCAACATGGAGCTCAGATCTTTCAAACAAAGTTGAGCACAAAGCACAGAGAGATTAAAACAACTTCTTAATTTTTGTTTCTACAAACATTTTTTCTCCTTTGGTATACAAATATTAAGTTTGCGTTGGCAGTTCTTGATGTATACTAATTGGTAAGAGAACATAGACTACAGATTTCGATCTTAAGTTTAGCTTTTTGAAAAAAGAAAACATGAAAAAAAAGGGAAAAGAAAAACACAAATAACTATGAACCAGATAATACTCTGCTGTTTGGTGGAAAGGATGCCTAGAGAATATCACAAAATCACATAGAATGTTTACGGTTGGAAGGGACCTCTAGAGATCATCTAGTCCAACACACCTGTTCAAGTATTGACACACAGAGCACATGGTACAGGGTGGCATCCTGGTGGCTTTGGAAGATCTCCAGAGAAGAAGACTCCACAATCTCTCTGGGCACCCTGTTCCCAGAGCTCTGTCACCGTCACAGGAAAGATATTCTTCCTCATATGCAGATGGAACTGCCTGTGTTTCAACTTGCACCCATTACCCCTTGTCCTATCACTGGCCACCACAAAGAAGAGTTTGGCCTCATCCTCCCTACATTCTCCCCTCAGATTCTTAGACATATTGATCAGATCTCCTCTCATACTTCTCTTCTGTAGGTTAAACAGACCTAGCTCTCTTAGTCTTTCCTGACAAGATAGATGCTCCAGTCCCTTAATCATCTTTTTTTGCTCTCCATTGGACCCTCTTCCACATCCATTTTACACTGGGGAGCCCAGAACTGCACGCAATACTCCAGGTGTGACCTCACCAGAGCTGAGTAGAGGCACAGGATCCCCTCCCTTGACCTGTTGGCAGCACTCCTCCTGATGCAGCCAGGATCCCATTGGCCTTCTTGGCCATGAGGGCACACTGCTGCCTCATGGTTAACTTAGTGTCAACCAGGACTCCTCACCTCAGATCTCCTCAAATCCCTCTCCACATGGTTGCTTTTCAGCAGGTCGACCCCTAATCTGTACTGATGCCTGGGGTTATTCTTCCCCAGGTGCAAGACCTTGCACTTGTCCTTGTTGAACCTCAGGAGTTTCTTCTCTGCCCAACTCTCCAGTCTGTCCAGATCCCTTCATATGGTAGCACAGCCCTCCGGAGTGTCAGTCACTCCATCCAGTTTGGCATGATCCGCAAACTTGCTCAGGGTGCACTCCGTGTCCTTGTCCAAGTCACTGATGAACAAGTTGAACAGCACTGGGCCCAGTACTGACTCCTGTGGGATACCAATGGCCACAGGCCTCCGACTGGACTCGGCCCCATTTATCACCACCCTCTGAGCTCTGCCATCCAGACAGTTCTCGATCCACCTCACTGTACCCTCGTACAGACCACACTCCCAGAGCTTTCCTATGAGGATATTATGGGAGATGGTGTCAAAATCCTTTGCTGAAGTCAAGGTAGTCAATGTCCATGGTTTTCCCATGATCCAGTCACCTAGTCATCCCATCATAGAAGGTCATCAAGTTCATCAAATATGACTTCCCCTTGGTGAATCCATTCTGACTACTGTTGATCATCTTCTTCTTGACATGGCTAGAGATGGTCTCTAGGATGAGCTGCTCCACTCCCTTTCCAGCGAAGAAGGTGAGGTTGACTGGCCTGTAGTTTCCCAACTCCTCCCTCTTGACCTTTATAAACACTGGAGTGATGTTGTCACATGACCTCTTGAAGGGAGTGGCTGAGCAATAAACCCTGTCAATTGCCTCAGCACTCTTGTGTGCATTCCATCTGGGCCATAGATTTATGGGTGTCCAGTTTGCCTAAATAATCCCTAATTCAATGCTCTTAGTCCAGTGGAAAGTCTTCCCCTCTCCTGGTTCTCTCTCTTATATTTGGGCTCTGTAGTTCACAGGGAATAGTCTTAGCAGTAAAGACAGAAGCAAAGCAGGCATTTAGTAACTCTGCCTTCTCTTCACTCTCCATTACCAAAGCACTCTCCCCATTCAGCAGTGGATTAATGGTTTCTCTAGTCTTCCTCTTGCTGCTGATGTATTTACTGAAACCCTTCCTGTTGTCTCTGACATCCCTTACTAACTCTAATTCTAGATGGGCCTTGGCCTTCCTCATTGCTACCCTGCATTCTCTGACAATCTCCCTATATTCTGGCCCTTCTTCCCTATTATGTATATGCTCTTTTTCTCATTAACTTTACCCAGCAGCTCCTTGCCCATCCACTCAGTGAATATCAGTGATAATCTATTATGACTGTAGTCATAATCTCTTTATGACTGTAAATGTTCTAGAATTTTCCCTTTATTTCAGCTGATATTAGCTAACATCACTTTTGAACCTTGAAGCATCAGACTTAACCAAACATAAAAATCCATGAAATTTGAAACCCAAGTGCCACAAATTTGCATTGTAGGCAAAGACACTAAAAACTGTATTTTAAAAGACATTGTAGTAGTTCCCTACTGGGAAATAATTGAAATAAACTCAAGGGAAGCCTGAAGTGTGCATCCTATGGATAAGTAAAAATATTAACCTATATTCGTGAGAAATTCAGCACACACTCAGCAAATTATTTCTTAACTTTTAATAGTGTATATATTTTACAAACCCTACATATTTTGTTGTTGGGCATGCTTTTAGGATCTTATCTCACAGCAATCATTATTCCTATTATTCCAGTCCTGACAGTCAAGTAATTCCTCCTATGAAGTGACTCTTACGTCTTTTATTGATGTAGAGAATCTCACTGAAGTAATACTAGCTCTCCAACCACATCTTCATGATTATGAAGAAATGAAACTTTCAAAAAAAAAAAAAAGAAGAAAAAGATTTTTTTATTTATTTGTTTGCAAGCTTTTCATAGTGAAATATGAGAATGCTGCTCTGATTTCTCCTTTTTTATGGTAGTTATCAATGGCATATATTTGTTAGCTAGCATAGGATAAATAGGCACCTAGCATGCAAGATGGAGAATCAAGTTATATCCATTAAAGAGTGTTGCCAAAAGAGATGGCAGAGTGGTGATAATCACCCTTTCTCTAAATTGTTTTTTGTTTTCTTTTTTCTTTTTTTCTTTTTTTCTTTTTTGATAGAGCAAAGGATTTTGATGCCCATTATTAAACTAATTTTAACTTAATTTCATTTGATCGTGTTATTTTTTTAATTTTACTACACACAGAAATACCAAAGGGACAGATTGTCATTTAACTCTGATTAAATCAGCATGCAAGTACCTATTTTTATCGTACATGGTTTTTATCAGTTCTTACATATTCAAGTGTTTTTGAGCTAGTTATAATTATTTTAGAACAGACATTTTTACTTCCTCTTCTGTTCTTTTGAAAAAAAATAACTGACTCCTTTTCTCAACTCTAAACAGGAATGAAACAAAGCCTAATATTAAAACATTTTGTGCTGTTAGAACAAAACATTTGTCTTGAAGACATAATGACTTCTAGCATGCGGAGTCTTTCTGGTAGGAAAAAATAAAAATATGCAGTCTCTCAGATGCTAAATTATCCTAAGATAGCTCATGATGTTCCATGAGTAAAATAAGAATACAAAGAAATTTGGCAATTTTTAAAATATTAGGAACTGCATAACTATCATTGGAAACAAAGGAAAAAGTTAGACAAATGATCTATAATGTCTTAAATAGGCAGGGATTAGGACCCTAGTAGGGTGATGGGATGCTCTAGGGTGCTCTATTGTCTTAGAAATGAGGATATGTTTCCTATGAAATTCAGAATTTGGGCAGGCAGTTGGATGTCATGTCATTGCGATTAGGACCTAGCTGTGATGCACTTCTGCATTAGGGAGAACAGAGCTGATTCAGCTTCCCACATGCATCACGGAAAGCATAATCTGCTCTTCTATAAACTCCCACCCTGCCTTTGCAGTCATTTGTCAGTGAAGTGTCTGTACTGTGCATTTGTCAGTACTGAAGTGTCAGATTACTCAGACCCCTGAGAAGGATGTCTCACACCCATAAGAACCAATATGGAGCAGATTGATATAGACCTGCAGAATTCAATGGTGGATTTACTTAGTTGTATGGGGAAAGTCTAGAGTCATTCCCTTTTACACATTTTCTATCCTGGGACTAGGAACTTCTCAGTGGCTACTAATATTTTTAAATGTTTGAAAACCCTCTACAAGAGAAAGGGTGCTACCTGAAGATTCACAGTCAAAGGAGCTACAGCATTAATACCTGGACTTTTATCTGCATAAAATTGAAGGCACTATAATCCTCATTGATATAACAGCCTAGAAGAGGAAGAAAATGAAAAAAAAATCGTACTTATCTGCTTTTTCTACTATGGAATTAACTTCATACATAAACTCCATGTCTCCCTGAGAAATAGAAATATTCCCTCAAGTCAAGATCTTGTATTTTTTCAGCGCTTCCTATTTAGGTTTGTCATAATCGTCTCAAAAAAGCAGTTTTTTTGCTATACCACACCACTCTGAAGAGAACTTTTTCCACTTCACAATGATGCAGATTAAGACAAAATGTGAATCTAAAACATAAATTTCATGTGTGGTTTCAAAAGAATGACCTATTCCAAAAGAGAAATGAACACATTAGCAGACTGTCAGAAATGAAACAACAATTTTTATTTCTTCCCTTGAAAGAAATTGACTCAATATCCCTCCCTTTGGTTACAAAATTATGTCTATAGTTATGAAAGGGCCATAATTAGAATTACAGTCTTTGTAAGGGATAAAAAGAACATGTTTTAGAAATGCTATGGAGAATCATAAGCAAGACCCAGTTGGTAATTCATCCAAAGAGAGTGAAGAGTATCATTATTTTGTAAGGCTGTTTTAAACAGAAATAAATGCAGAGTGGAGGCTTAGAAGAACAAAATATGGAATTTTTGAATAGAAGAGTTGATTTTGTTGTTCTCAAGAATCTATTCTCAAATATCTACTGTTAAAAAAACTCAATTTCCTTACTATGCTATTCTTCCATACTCTCTCTACTAAGAGTTCCATACTCTTCACTTTCTATTTTTAGATATTCTTTCATGCATTTTCCTTTTGTCTTCCAAGGTATTGCCCCCCCCAAAACAATGATCCTTCTGTTTGGATTATGAATTATTCTATCTTTGAAACATTTTTGAAAAATTATATTTTAAAATGTATCTCTTCTACTTGACAGTCATATTACCAAAATAAAAGTTAATTCCTAATTTGTTTTAAGAAAAATCTTCTGAGTCTACATTTAGAAATAAAACTCAGAAATAAAATATTTTTTACTCTTAATCTGAAGTAGAAGTGCAGTTTTTCATTCAGAGCTCTTCTCTGAACCCTCTCAAGAAGCTCCACATCCCTCTTATACTGGGGAGCCCAGAACTGCACACAGTACTCCAGGTGCGGCCTCACCAGAGCTGAGTAGAGGGGCAGGATCACCTCCCTTGACCTGCTGGCAACACTCCTCCTGATGCAGGCCAGGATCCCATTGACCTTCTTGGCCACGAGGGCACACTGCTCACTCATGGTTAACTTAATGTCAGGTCCCTCTCCCTGGAGCTGCTTTCCAGCAGGTCGAACCCTAATCTGTACTGGTGCCTGGGGTTATTCCTCCCCAGGTGCAGGACCCTGCACTTGTCCTTATTGAACCTCATGAGGTTCCTCTCTGCCCAACTCTCCAGCCTGTCCAGGTCCCTCTGGATGGCAGCACAGTCCTCCGGAGTGTCGGCCACTCCACCCAGCTTGGTGTCATCTGCAAACTTGCTCAGGGTGCACTCCGTGCCCTCGTCCAGGTCATTGATGAAGAAATTGAACAGCACTGGGCCCAGTACTGMCCCCTGGGGGACACCACTGGCCACAGGCCTCCAACTGGACTCGGCCCCATTTATCACCACCCTCTGAGCTCTGCCATVYAGCCAGCCCTCGATCCACCRCACTGTGCACTCATCTAGTCCACTCTCCCGGAGCTTCCGTATGAGGATATTATGGGAGACGGCGTCAAAAGCCTTGCTGAAGTCAAGGTAGACAACATCCACGGCTCTCCCCTCGTCCAGCCAGCCTGTCATCCCATCATAGAAGGTTATGAGATTCGTCAGACATGACTTCCCCTTGGTGAATCCATGCTGACTGCTCCTCAGCAGCTTCTTCTCCATTAAAAAAAAGCACGGTCCTGCAATCTAAGTGGAACTTGCGACTATAACTCATAATATATATAGTCTGGGATGGTTTCACACAAAGAATATTTGCCTGAACAAATGCACATGCCTGTAACACAATAATTATTCCGTTTGTATGTAAAACATGTAAATAAAACCTGTAGCCTACTATTAAATCTGTACTACATTTTTTAAAACAGATGCAAAGATCAGAAGAGAACATAGGGAAAGAAAATCATGGCAGATGCCATTAAGACAAAACAAAAAATAAAAGGGGAAAAGAAAAATGAAAGTCAAAAAATGTCAGAATTACACAATCTGTAAAAGATTTAGATTACTGTAGGCAAGAAATACTGCTCTGAAGTTAAAGGAAAGACAAATAGAAGAAATTAATCAGAATTAACAGATACTGATAGCTGTTCTATTGTCACTAAAAATCTGTAAGACTATTTTAATGTAAACCAGCCTTTTCTTAAAATCTAAAGAAGAAATTACATTGGATGCTTTAGGTTTAATGACAATGGAATTTTAATTAGCAGAATCTAAGAAACCCTGATGAAAATGAGAAGGGCAGAGAGTAAGAAAATTAATTTTGTGTGAGATTGTTCCATGGGAAGAAGTCAGACACAAGTATAACTGAGTTTTATTAAACAATTAACCTGAAAAGCTAGCCTGTGGCTGTGGAAAGGGCTTGTGAAAGTTAGCTCTGAAAAAAAAAATCAATTTGATATATGAAAAGTGAATGAGTGGCCATGTTAGGGCAGAAAAGCATAGTGGAAGTGAGGGTTTTTTTTTTTTTACTTTCAAACCACAATTAAATTGGCTAAATAATTCATGATATTGCACCCTGAAGTAGGAAATCAGAGCTAAAATGTTGGAAAAAGCACATTTGCTTTAAATTTGTTTTAAATCTATTTTGTTCTCAAGAGTACAGAGGAGATCCTTCTGCAGCTCCTATCCTCGAATTTAAAAGGTTGACTGTAAAAGGTGTCATGTAAGCAATTAAGCATGTTTCACTCCTGCACTGTGCTGTAGAGAAAAACTATGGCAAGGGAGAAAAAAATAAGATTATCCCTGTGCGGCAGCTTTTAAACTGAAGCAGAATTAAATGTTATATAATATTCTCGTTAATTCCAAGGAGCAATAAAATGACTGGTTCACAGGATAAGAAAGATCCCAGTAAGGTTTAGGGTATGCATATTTATTACTATAAGTTCTCACTTCGGGACAAGAGCAAGTACAAAACACATTACTAAACGGAAAGGAAGAAAAAAGAGGTACTCTTAGCACACTGTACTAACCCAAAAGTTGAATCCATACCAAAATTAATTCTGCGTTTATGAATTCAGTCTATGTGTGTGTTTATAAACATGAAGAAGTAATCTTCTTGCCTTACATTGCAGGAAGTTGTGCCTATCCTTCTATAATCCCTAGAGCTTTATAAATCTCAATAGAATATTTCTTGATATTAACAGAAAAAAAAAAAAGTACTTAATCATTAAATATTGGAAAACAGGAAAAAAAGCCATAATCTTCTAAAGGAATGCACAGTTTTCTCCCTCTGCAAAGCAAATGTTGTTTTTTTGTGTTCAACACAGGATGCTATGTGCCTAACCCTGTGAACACAGAGATTTAGTCCTCTAAATCATCACTGAGGGCTGCTGTGCAGGCCCATTTTTGCATACTTAAAATGGATGCTGTGGAACAAATGACTTAGACCCATCCCTCAAAATCATGCCAGAGACATAAAATTAAATATATTTAGCATTTTTTTGGGGTAAATTTTAAAAATAGGAATAACAATTATAAGACCTATTCTCTCAAAGAATTACTATAGGATTAAAATAGAATTCTTCTTTAAAATATCTAGATTTAGTAAATACTTGCCACATATTATAAAAACTTAGTGTAGCAAAAAGACATGAAAGGACTGAAGGTATTGTATCTAAACAAGACCAAGAACAAAAGAAGCTGAAAAAAAAATGAAAATATATTGAAAATATAATGTATTTTAGCTAATTGGGAATCATTAAAGGAAAAATGGTGGGCTGTTTGGCGCTTTTGTTGCAAATCAAAAAAAAAGAAAGAAAAAAGCATCAAGGATATGCCCAGAGAGGTTGTGGACTCTCCTTCTCTGGAGGTCTTCAAAACTCGCTTGGACACATTCCTGTGCCACGTGGTCTAGGTGACCTGTGTGTGCAAGGAGATTGGATGATCTCCAGATGATCTCTAGAGGTCGTTTTCAACCTTAAGGCTCCTATGGTTCTATGATTTAACGAAAGAATCATTAGGTACATAATTTATGATACATAGAGAACAGAGAGTTCCCTTGTATCTTTAGAGTCTGATTGCCGGTCTAGCAATCTAACCCTACTAGAATGGTTATCAGTGTATGTATATTTGTATACTGATATAAACATATATATATATGTGTGTGTGTGTGTGTGTATGTCTATGTGTATTTGTGTATATTTTGCAGTAGCTTGTTATTAATCTGAACAATGGCAATTAGAGTGTCACGTTTGATATCCAGTTGAATTGCCTGGTGGAAAGAATCTTTGCTGGTAGAAAGGCAAACTTGGAAGAACAGCCAAGAAAACAAATGTACTTACCTTAAGAAAGGCACTGAAGAGCAAGATTTGCTGCTGAGTTTTTGTAGTGAGTTTCAACAGCACACATTGGAAGTTTTTAGAGAAATAAAATGGAATTGCTGCAGAATTCTAGCTGTCACACCAGATGAGTGTATAAACCTTGTTATGTAAAAAAAAAAAATCTATGTTTTTTTGATGAAAGATCTTGTTATGAGATCTGTTATTGATGTATATCTTTTTTTTTTTTTTTTTTTTTTTTTGAGTCAGGACTGTACTTTGAATAGAATTCACCTCAAAAAGTACAAAATGTTTATAAAAGTCTGCATAGGACCATATAGGTGATTTTTGAACTACCAAGTTCAGCACTCAGAATTTAGGAAATTCATATACAGCTTTTATTTAATTCCTCTTTCACTAATGAATGTGAATGAATGAGCTAATCCCCATATATTGACTGTTGGGTCGTTAATGATATGCTCTATATTTCACAAGAGAGGTAAAATTGAAGGTGATCTGAAGTCATACTGGCTATAACGATTCAGGAAACGGTTACATTTTACAAAAGAAAAAAAAAGAAAAAAATACAAAAAAAAAAAGGAAAAAATGAAACTGACTCCAGTATTCTTGCATTTGTGGGTTGTTCTTTTTTTTTTTTTTTTTTTTTTTGGCTTTCTCTCCAAAGTGCCTCTCTCTTAGTTATGTGGAATTTTAGTGTTTGGGATGAGTTTGTGTAAACAAGGTGTTGACATTACAGTACTTTCAGAGACTCATGGATAAAATTTATCCCCTCTTCTAGTTCTGAGACTGAAGTTCTTGACCCTTTAAGCTGTTTGTAACTCAGACCAAATCTTCCCTGCCTCTGTCATCTTTTCATTGCCCCAACAGCTTTTACAGTAACATGAAACTTGTCTTAAAAAAATTGTTCAGCTATTATTTTGTCAAGGTTACTGAAATGCTCAATCACAAACCAGAAAGAGTCTCTTTATCTTCTTAAAAAAAAAAAAAGTTTTAAATAGACATGCACAGGATGAAGTTAAGGTACTTTAAGGTCCTTCTTTAGACACATATCAATGACCTGCTTGCTGCAAGATAGAGAGGTGAGAGAGCTTTTTATACTATAAGAAAATCCTTTCATAAAAGCCTTAACATTAGGAACATTAAAAGCAGAAGTAACTAAATAGATCTTCCCTGTTGGTGACCTCAAAGAAGACTGACTTCAAAGAAACATTCTGTCCATCCCCTCTTGGTGTGTATTCTAGGGGGAAAAAAAGTAAACAACATTTTTTTACTCCTTTCTTTTTCTGTTCTAACATAATAGAAACCTCTAGAAAGGTCTCATAAATACAAGAAAGGTATGTATGCAATGGTATCTGCTAGGATGAAAAAGCAAAAATGATATGGTAGGTAACAAAGGGACTTTTATTACCATTCAACAGTGGTGAATAAATCCAAAAGGCTAAAGTGGAGGCCTGCTACATCTATGCAAATACAATTACACTTAGCAGACTTTGTTTTGAGCTCATATTTTTCTTAACATACTAATATAGGAAAACAATATAAGCATTTTGTTCTAAGTTCACTATTAAAAATAGCATTGTTTTGCTAGTTATAGGCAGCAGCTTTATGCTAACTATGCTTCATGATAGCTATGTGTGACCCCAGGCCTCATCCATTAGACTTGTTATGACCTTGCTGTTAGAACTGGCTGTACGGGCTGGAGCTTGATACTAGGTGTCTGTTCATATGCCTGATGTACAGATTAAGCATGGGATAACAGCAAATGCTCCTGAAAAAGCATGGGGCTTAGAGACATAAACAACTCACTGATGGTCAATTACTGGTAACTGAAAAAGTGCAGTCTCAGGAGGTGAGGAAAAGCTTTAAGCAGCTAAACAAAGGGGAAGAAAAGCTAGCTGATGCCAAAGATTGGGGATTGTGTGAAACTCACCTCTCTCACAAAGAGGTGAGATGTCAAACTGGAGAGCAGGACAAAGAAAATGCCCATTTCTACCTACCCTATGAAAGAGCTTTTGAGCCTGATCACTTTGACCTTGCTGACTAGACCATCAAAGGCAATAGCCATAAGTGAAGGAGCATACTCTGTGGCATCAGCGCCATGATACTGAACTTTCATAGTGAACAAAGTTCATGTTAGGATTTTCAAAGCATACAAGAGGTCTGGATCAAATTCTACAAATACTTAGTTCTAAAAATAAAGATTGAAAACTATGAAAATATTAAAGTATTTATTTTTTATCTTCAAAAGATTTTGATTTTATATTTTAAAATTGACCTTGAAGCTTTCTTGTCTCTTGAATCACAAGATTGGTCAGTTATCCCATAACAAAATGAAAACTTTCATTCTATTTGGTCTGTTCATTAAATGACAAATTTTCACCAACCTGATCTTTTCCAGTTTTTCCATCTTGGGCTACTGTATTATCTTTTTAGAGGATGATTGTTGCATATCATGCAATACATGTCAAATAGAAATGAACAGACATACAATTAACCCCAATAGTACCTAGCATAAGTTACACGCTTCCATGATATCAAAAATTCCCAGACGTATCTTTGATTGTTCACATTCTTAGTAGTCATCACGATCAACAGTGTCTGGGATCTTCATCCTCACGCTGTTGCTGCTGTCAAGGGCTGCTGGTGAGTCTAAGGTAGAAACACTAGTGTAGGTGTGTTCAGAAGATGTCTGCATTCAGACCTGAACGCAGGCAGGGTCCTTGTTGTGATTATTGTTTGCTTTTATTCCCGCATTTTTTTTGGGTTTTTTTTTTTTTTTTTGCTTGTTTGTTTAGTTTTTTTGGGGGGGGAAACGATATGGGAAGGGAGAATGAGGAGGGGGAGGCAGACGCAACGATTTAGCCTAATGCATTACACAGAAGCACAGTTCTAACATTTAACCTACTGATCATCAGCCAGGAGTTCCAATGTTTTTCTATATATACATAGCAAGGCAATCAAGAGCAACATAACTCATTAAGTCTTTTTTGTTGTTTAATTTAATTATTCAATGATCAGAATACACATTTAATGAATTCTTTATAAGATTTGTATCTCTGGTTTCTGGGCAACATCTAAGTGTTCTAATTCCAGGATTATTATACACTTTATTTTTACATCTTTCTTTTTCTCCTAACTCGAAAAGACAGTTCGCTGTACCTTTGCAATACCATCAATGAATCGACCTTCTCTAAACTATTTAGTTATCTGCCACAGACCCTGATGATTTGAAGACCCGTTCTAGTAGAACTTCAGATGGAGCACAATACTGGTATCTCTGACATTACCTTATGAATCATTAAAAAGTTTACTGTCTGTTGAAAGCTCTCCAATAAACCACAATTTATTAATTGCCTTTGTTCATTCTGTCTTTAATAATAAAATAGGCACAATTAATAAACGTGATTTTTTTCTTTTATGGCTGCCCCTAGAGTGGAGGAAAAAACATACCCAGTTAAAATAGTGTTAGATCAATGATCCATTACAATGTACAGCCATTAATATTTGGCCTAATGTGTTGTGTTTCTCTGAAATGTGTTTTTAGGAATTTGATTTTTTTTTTTTTTTGCATTCATCAACTGAGTAGATCCTTTTGCACACCATATAAAACATCTGTTTTATATGAGATATATATTTTATATATATATATATATTCTGAAAAGATTATTTGCATGCTAGAATAAGAAGCATACTTTGTGCAACTAAGTTTCTTTGATTAACCTCCTTATTAAAACCTGTCACTCCTGAATATAATATACTGTTTTGATTTTGTGAAGTGCAATTAATATATAACTATACTGGCAAACTTGTTGGTAGAATAAAAAGATTATTGATCTGATTGAAGTTGAATCATAAAAATGAGTAAACATATTCAGAACAATCATAAACCACTATGAATTTATAATCAGCATTACAAATGTCATACACAAAAGAGCACATCCCCATTTTGTATATTTTCTAGGCCTCTGAACAGACACTTTTCTAAATCAGGTGCTTAAAAGGATACAAAAAAAAACCCAAAACAAAACAAAAAAAGCACATCTTAGATAATTAGAATGTGTCTCTTTAATCAGTTTTGAGAAGACATAATTTTCTGTTCTTCATTTAAGGCAACTACTTTAGGTTAGAATGGAATAGCTGCACTTAGGTAGATTCTAAAACTATTTAAATCTTTAATTTTATTAACTGCATTATGGTCATTTTATTATTTAATGTCATGAAATTTTGATGGGGACATATTATACCAAGATCTAATATTGGCACAACAGCTAATAATGATCAGGTCTATGTAGTGTATATCTGAGCCGTAGAGATAATCAACATTACAATCCTTATTTAAAGATCTATCTCAGTAGTCAGCATATCCAGTAGCATAAGTAAAATACTGATGATTAAAGACATAAACATAGGCTTTTTCTTTTTTTACTAGTCCTGCTTGTAGACATCGTGAGACCTCTCTTTAACACATTTAATAGGCCTTCTTTCCTTTCACCAAATAATAATTTGGAGAAGAAAGGATGTTTTATTTTAAGTACATCCAAAATGAGAACCTTTAGCCACTGAACTGACACTAACAGAAGGTTCAATACTGGTGAATATAACAATATCCATTAGCTGTGTAAATGAGAGAAGTTATTACTCTTTTCTTTCACTGTGCAGCAGATTATTCCTATAACAGAGGATAGAGGAAATGCATAACAGACTTTCAAGGTAAAATATGCTGTTAGTCTCAGAAGGTTTGTCTTGTGTGATTTGGAGTCTCTGCTAGTAAGCTACTTTGCCACCTACATTAACAACTGCAATATAAAGCAAAGGTCACGCTTTAAAATAGTACAATACAAAGTTCAGCCTTTTTCCCTTTTATACAAATGCCTTGACATTCAATTTATATGAGAAGTAATTTTCTATTCTCTTGTAATTCCAACCAAGAAAATGAGATTTTTTATGTAGCTCATTTTTTGTATACGGCAGTCCCCAGTTATTGTTACTAACAGAGGATATGCAAGATGTAACATAGTTATTTTCATAGTATAGTATATATAGATTGCCAGGTCCATTCAAATGCTTTTATATTAGTCATCCTTACATTTATTTCTAAGGGGACTTTCTTATCTGTGGAGATCATATATCACTAATATTTAATAAAATTTTAATATTTAGAAGAATCTGTCCATATTAAGATCACCAAACAGAACTTTCAGAGGCAGGCATGAAATAAGTTCAACTCCTAAAAAGGGAGATTAGGCTCATAAATAGAACTATCCGACATCTTACAAATTATTGTATAAAGCATGTTGATGTTTTAAAATTTCTAAGGTAAAATCCCAGATGAAATAAAAGTCACCTAAAATATTCTTTACAGGTCACAAGAGGGAGAGAACAGAGTGATGATTTGATGATGCATTTCTCTAGTAGTTCTATATAGGAGGCTATGGTTTACCATTAGTCTCTGTGGCTCATCTTTTTCCATAATCTTTCTCAACAATGTCATAGAATCATAGAATCATAGAATGCTTAAGGTTGGAAAGGACTTCAGTGGTCATCTAGTCCCCCTGCACATACAGGCTCACCTGGCACAGGCTGCATCCAAGCAGGTTTTAAAGATATCCAGAGAAAGAGACTGCTACCTCAGTCTAACACTGCTACCTCATGGTCATCTTGTCATCCACCATGATGCCCAGATCCATCTCTGCAGGGCTGTTCCCCAGAAGGTCAGTCCCCAGCCTATACTGGTGTCCCTTCGACTAATGTCTCAAATGTGTAAGATAAAAGTTCTTTAAAAATGAATATTCATTCAAAGTGCAAATTAAAGAATCAGTTTTTTTCCCCATGCTTCCACAAGCTAATTTAAATAAAATATAAACTGATGGAGATCCTAATTGCTTTTATTGCCTTGAATATATACATATATGCATATTTTAATAAATTCTACTATATTGATTTGCCACAGTAGACAAATAACACATATAAAATGTTTGTAGCAATGTACTTCTCACCTGCATTCCCTTCCCTCTCTGATATATGTTTACCCTGTAACTGAATTGTGTGCACTTTCAGTGCATAAACTGAGTCTGAGAAACAGCTTTAAAGCAGGGGGAAAGTAGAATGACGTACTGACTTTATCATGAAAGCAAATATATTTGTTTTTAATAGTTTGTAGGCACTGCCCAAAATCATTTCAGACTTGTCAATCTGTTATTACAAGAATTCTGCCAGTCTCTTTGAAGTGTTGATTACTTCCTCAAAGAAGCATTAGCTTCAATGGAGCTCATCAGTCAGTTGGCATAACACTTTAACGCTTCTTTTTTTTTTTTTTTTTTTTTTTTTAATTTCCGTTGTTTCATTTTGTTTTAGACACAGCCCTCCTACAGCATACTGTCATATAACAATATGACCAGGTTTTGTGTTTCGACTTTTTTTTTTTTTTTAAAAAAAAAGATACACTACTACTGATATGTAAAAACATAGGTTTGATCTATATCTTAGTCCTGCAGAGTTATAGGTATTTCAGAGGCACTACTTTTTACATCATAGACTGATATTTTAAAAATCAGGTTCTGTTAATGGTGAATTTTTTGGTAACCAAATTATATTTCCTTTGAAAGTATTTCTTCAAACAGTAATTATGGAGGAAAGTATAAAATAAATAAAAGGAGAGAGGAAAAACAGAACAAGCCTCTTAACAGATTTGAACCTGATAATACGTATGAGGATTTCTAGATTTAGAAAAAGAAATCCATTTCATTTGGAATCTAATGCACTGGTAGTCCAAACTCATGACAACTAATTTATTCAACTGCATAAGGAATCTGTTTAGGATTTTATCACCTAGCTTCCGTCAGTAGCTAAAAGTGGGGTGGAAAGCAACTTAAGGTGTTTATTATATGTAATCTGAATTATCCCATCCCTTTTGATTGTACAATGAGCCTTGGGCAAACATGGATACTAACTCAGAATATTAAGTGACTGTAAGTTGGTGGAATAGATCTGGGCTGATGTATTTAAGAATTTTTAATCACCTCTGGCAGCGATAAGTATGTGATATAACAAAAAAATAGGAATATAAAATATCATATGCATGAGAAAAATCAGAAGATATACTTTAAAAAGTATATTATGTTTCTCCATATGTTATATATGTGGAATACATTTATGTGAAAAAATAAATTATATTAAATATCTGACTGAAGGTGAAGAGGAAGCAAGTTTGTAATGCCGGGAAGGCAATATGCCTCCATGATTGCTTTAATTGAAACCGGAATGAAACAAATTAAAACCACTGGAGATCCAGAATTAATCTGAATAGCAAGATAACAAATTTGTCAAGCAGGGACAGTGAAATGTCCAGAATGTAGTGAGTCAGAGGCAAAAGGAAAAGCTATGATTCTACAGGAGAGATTGAGAATCTACAGAGTACTTCAGAGAAGCCAGGACACTGATTAGACTAAATAATATAGATCTCTACAGTAAGAATACAAAATAATATGCAAGCCTTGACTAAATATCTTTTTTTTTTTTTTTTTTTTTTTTTTTTTTTAAGGAATATTGCTCTTAAATATTTCTGCCTTAGAAAGTAGTTTTGGTATTAGAAACTTTGAGTTATATGTATCCAATGCAGAATAAAATATCTTGTTCAGAAACTGTGGGTAGCAGTGCCAAGAAATAATGAAGATCTTTTTATAATATCTAGGATACAGAATGGTAACTGAACAAAATGCACTCTTATTCACATATATTCCCTAAGCAATTCCAATAACTTAGTTATATCTATTCATAGAGAATAAATAGAAGCATCATTCTTTTCTGGATCAAAGCCTAGGAAGCTAAAACAAGAATATATGAGTACGTCTGAAACAGAACACTAGAAAGGGAGAACACACAGCAATGCTCTGTCTGAACATTATAAGACTTTATATGAATTTAAATATACCACACGTAGCCAGCTATTTTTAAACTAGGAAATATACGTAAGGTATATTTCCATTCCATTATAAAGTATAATTCCATTCAACTTTAGCTTAGCATATTAATCATCATCTGTGGGAAGTTAATTCCTCATATACTCTGGCTATATATATATAGATGAGTGAGAAACAATGTATGCCAAGCATGGCTATACAGGCAATATTTGTTAAAGCACGTCTAGACTGGTGTAAGAAATACATCTGCTGGACAGCTGCTAGGGATATGAAGTTCATAATGTCTTTCCCCAAAGTTAAGATGAAATCACAGTCTAAGATTTTTTGTTCAAATTTTGTTCCCTGAATTACTTTAAATCAACAAAGACATGAAAAATCTTTCCATTGTTTGCTGCATTTTTTGATAAAACTGTAGTACTGAGTCTCTTAGGATGGAGTTTTGTGTGTACATTTTGAGAAATACTCTAATGATTTTAAAAACAATCAATTTTCCTAGTATATTTCAATCAAAATACCGTCTTAATTTGAAAATACCTTGAAAAGTTTCATTAAGCAAATCTGTAGACTTTCTAGGCCCATTCAGTTTCTTTCCACATAAAATCTTTCTTATATTCTTATCTTTAGATTTCAATAAAAGCAACCTAGTAACTTCCAGGAAAACCTTGAATTTTTGTTTTGTTTTGTTTTATTTTTATGGTTATAAAAATCTAACTCTTACAAAATATGTTAGAGACAGTTCCTTACCTTTTTTTTCACTAATGACCCCAAAAACCACAATTACAAAAAGTAGCAGTGTATTTTTTAAACAGCAAGAAAAACAAGCAAACAACAACAACAAACCAAACAAACCACCACCACCACCACCACCACCACCACCACCACCAACAACAACAACAAATCTGCTATCAAACTGCTATCCCCATAGCAATAAGTAATCTTTTTGAATGCCATTAACATAAGAGGAACATACAGCAGTTTAGACCAAAGGACAGTACCATCCTTTTGAGAATGTACTTGGCATTAGGCACAACCTGCTGTGTTATAAAGTCTGTGTTATGAAGACTGCAGCAAAAAAAAGTCACAGAAACAAGAGCAGGATGTTCACACCGAAAGGCACAAACATCAAATACTTTGGCCAAAGATGGAATAACATCATCATAATTAATCAGTTTTAGGAGCTCCCGCATGTCAACTGCATCTGGTGTCTCTAAGCAATTTCAGAACACAGATCTCCTGTTAAATAAATAAATAAATAAAAATAAAAACTTTCTACAAGATTCCCAGAAACGTACAATGCTAAAGGGAAAAGAATACAAAGTTATCAGTACTTCTCCATGACCCTCCCAAAAGCTTCATCTCATTTCTGCAACCAGTTATCACCTTGAAGTATCTGTGGGCTATAAAAGCTTAGTTTAAAGTCTATCATCACCGACATTTCAGAGAACATTTATCTTCTTGTGAGGACAAAGTATGAGCTGCAAAGTGAAATCTATAAATCTTAAAAAGTAAAAACCCTTTGAATAGTCTTTTTGCAATCCATTTATGAGTAAATCAATTCATTAATATAGCTACACAAACAGAGAATCAATGGAACAGCTAGCACCACTGTACAGTAAATGCAGAAGCTACAATGTCATCAATACATTTTATACATGAAGGCAAAACAAAACAAACCTACCACAAAAAAAATCTTACTTTCAACTATCCTTGGAGATGCTTTATCCTAATGGCTGATTGTGGATATTATGTTTGGGTGTATAAATCTCATTGCAGAATAAAGGATTATATCCTCACCCAAACACTGTCTCCTCAGGCCACACAAGTCAAGCTCTACATTTTTACTATGTAAAAAAGGTATTTCAGTTTCAATGTCTTGGATATTTTTCTCTGTATCTGTTTTAGTCTTAAGAACTAAGAACTTAAAAACTTTAGGCTAGTGGTGATAAATAATAAAAATACATATATATCAGATGGAACTATGTCAGCTTTTTGCAAAAAAAACACTATTTTTTCCTCATCTTTTATTTTCATTTACATTTCCTGAATTAGTATATTGCCCTTTTCACTGTCATGTGCTTCAACATGTGCAACAACTACTCCATGATCAGGCAAGTCTAATTGCTATACAGCTGCTTCCAATCAGTGCGCTCTAAACCCACATCAAAATGTCTTATTGCTTTTTACTGATTACTTACCAGCCTACCCTTCCTATAGCATAGTATTACTCTTCTCAGAGTTTAGGAAGTCACATTTGTATAATCAAGATATTTCAATATGATATACCTTTTTTTTTTGTATTATATCCCAAGAAAAATGTATAAAAAAACAGTTAGACTTTCAGTCATATTTTCACCACAAGTTATGCTCATTTCTCCTTATATATTTCATATATCTGACACTAATATCCAGAAGATAATTTACTACATGACAACATAATGAATGATCAACTGAAATTCTATTTAATAAAGCCTGTGCATTTTATCTATGTAAGAATTTGTTCCTTTTACAAGGAATAATGCCATATTAAAGTATCACAATCTACCTGTGAGAAGTCTGGTTGCATTTGATCTAATTTCTACTTATTCCCCTCTCCAGTTTCTCAGGGCAGCATCAGACCAATCTCTCAATTCTTTCTTGCACAGATCTAAATTTCCATGTAGTTTTGAAAGCAGATTTATGCTTTCCTCTGAAAACTTCTGAGATAAGCCATATTACAAATATATTTGCTTCCTTATTCTCTGGAAAGTAAAAAAAAAAAAAAAAAAAAAAAAAAAAAAAAATGGAAAAGGAAGTTTAAGTTTTGTTGGCTAAAACATGGATAAAAAAGTGCTATCGTGTGTCTGTGAAACACATGGATGCAGACTAAAACCTGTATTTTGCAGTTCAAACAACTTACTAAAGAAGAGGGTAGCAGAGGAAGAGTAGAATAGAATAATATAATTATTTGCTGATGGGGCTTTTTGCCACTTTGATAATTTGAATCAAGCAGCCCTGAAGGCTGCCCAGTCCCTTCCTGGCACACTAACCTTCTATCAAATAATTCCTCAGAAATAATTCCATGCAAATAGTATGTTTCCTTCATCTTTCTCAGTATTTTTTTAAACAGCCAGGATAAACATATCCTGCCCTAGTTTATACTGTAAGCTCTTTGAGGCATGGACCATCTGCCCCCAAACTTCCAAATGCTCCCATAAAAGTAGTATAAAGTGATAAGAGTGGTGCTGCTTGAACTGCAGCCCAGATTCTTAATTTGGCAGCTACAGCTTTAACTGCTCTGTGATCCAAATATATAGCAGCAAAGATTCTCTCCATTGATGTGTGAGATAAAAAATGCACTAACTGAAAATCTGTGGACTAGTGTATTTATAACCAGAGTTGAAGATACATATTTGATGTAATAATATATTCTATAACTCTTCAGATGCAGGTTCTGGTCAACTAAACGCATCAAATTCAAAATATAGCATCAGGTAATTAAAAAAAAAAAGTTAGCAAAAATCAATTCAAAGAGTTAAAAATCACGCTTAAAGGAATATGAACATAAATTAAATTAGATGTTTGATTCTAGACAAAAATGTGCTCTTATGAAAATAAAAAAAGGTTTTGTAGGTTGATCTAAAATTATTGCTTATTGAAATTTAATTTTGAATATGAACTATTTACATAGCTAGAATCATAGCAGATTCAAACATACTTTTTATAAATAAAGATTTTTGTAGTGATATTTTATCAATAAAAGCTGTTTAAATTTGTCTCACACTAACTAAAAGCAAAAACTAAAAGTGAAAGGAAAAAACATAATCCTTTCCCACAATGTTTTCCTCTGCATATCGTAAAATTTGTATTTGGACAAGTGCTTTCCATGGGACCTATTAAATGCAAAGTGATTTTTATCAGTTTCCTTCTGCCAGGTCACTTGGGCTCCCCTCACCATTTTTAGTGCTACAAGCTAAAACCTACAGCCGAAGGATGACAAGGAACAAAAGATAAAAATACAGGAAATTCTTGGGAAGATTCTTGCCATTCTTACCTTTGCCTACTAAGACTTCTATGTATGCTCAAATAATTTCCTCCTTATATTTAATTTTGAAATTGCTTTTTACCTGTATTGTTTGATTTTTGCTTGTTTTCCACCTTCAATAAATTAAATCTAAGTATGCATTATTCCATTTTATTTCTTTACAACTATTTTATCACACCTCAGTTTTATATGTTAGTAACAGACTTCGCTTTCAAATAAGCTTTCATTTTATATAAAGGCATATTCTTGAATTTTCTTTTTAATTGCAGAAATATTTTTGCAGAAATATTTGCAGAATATTAGCAGAAATATAACTCTATTATACTTTCCTTTTTTTTTTTTTAGGTCGCCTAATCTAAACAAAAGTTCTTCTTTTCACCAGCATCACTTATTTTAAATCAAGCTCTGCCCATTTTCAGTCTGAAAAATCTAAAATTTTACATGATAGCAAGTGACCATCTAACTTGCCAGACAAAATCCATGCAAATCCGATTCTCTGCTTAAGGTCGTGGGCAGCAGGAAGTCTCCAGCACAACTGGTCTTTTTTTCTCTGGGTTTTGTTATATATGAGATTTTCAAGACATGTTGTACTGATTCAGACTGAATTTCCCTTAATTTCCCTTCCTAGTCTATTCCAGGAATTTTAATTTTCTCAAATACTAAACCTAATCTTTTTGTAGTTGTTTTTATTTTCTTATTTCTTTTTTTTTTTCCCTATAAATTCACCAAGTGCTCAGTTCCCAGCTATGGTTCCTTCTTACTGTGAAGGACTTTTTTCCAAGTGCACCAGCCCCTTGTTCTCTACATATGGGCCACAGAAATTATAAGGAAAATGTCTCACTCTGCACTCATCAGACTTAGTTATTTACTTATGCTTATTGAGGTCATAGAGGCTTGACCTTCGCTATGGAGTTTGTCATGATCTATATGATCGAAAAAGTCAAGATTGCCTCAAATAGCCAGGCCCCAATGCTAATTTAGGCTATCTCAAGTTGTGATTAAAGCATCTCTTTCACTTTCTAATGTCTGTTGTTGAAATACTAATTTGCAGGAAACCTCTGTCTCTAATAGTGCTGAAAGAGCTTAGGGAGACTTCGATAATTTGAGACTTCAGACCTTTCTGAAGCTCGTTTGAAGCTCTGTCACATAATGGGCTTTTTATTAATCCCATTACACTTGTGAGATAGAAAACACCCAGCTATCTTCTTAGAAGGAGGGTATCTCCTACTTTAAGAGGTCTGCCTGCTACAACTGTACAATTGTTGCTAAGACTTAAAACTGTGCAGTGACTATGAAGAAAAGAACTGGAGGCGCCAAGCCTTGCAATCTTGTGAATCTTGGCACAGATTATCTTCTTTTTATTTACAGATGTTATTTCTTAAATCATGTATGCTCTCACTTTATGGATTACTCGTGAACTGCTGTCTGTCAACTATCTACTCTTTCTGCAAGCTGATGAGCAAACATAGCCTTAACTTATGTAGCAGATCTGTCAGTAATGAGTAACGAGCACAAGATTAAATGAGTGAGTGCTTGCAATGGCTGTTCTTGTTGAGATTCAGTTGATTCAGAAAAAATATAGCAATTCTTGAACTGTGCTTTCTCCTTTAACGTCTGTTTTTACTATTTTGAGCATTCAAAGGATATTTTTTTTCTTTCCTGCTTTTTTGTTCTATTTTTTGGTCTACATTTTTGGACTCTGCTTTGAACTATTCCCAATATTTCACAGTTTTGTGACACTGTCATGGCTTCACCAAAAAAAAGGGGAAAAAAATGAAGGTCTGTCAAATATTAAGATAAAACAGTCTTGGGTGTTAAAAAAAAAAAAAAAAAAAAAAAAAAAAAAAAAAAAGCATGTGTTAGGAAAAAAGATCCAGAATTGGAATGAACTACACTACAGTGTATATTTTCATCAACATATACTATAGTAAACTAAATACAATCAACCAGAAGAATTAGTTATCCAGTCAACCAGAGAATTAGTTGTTGCCTAGAAGGAAGAGGTTGGTTGATTTAACAGACACCTATGTTTCTTTAGCTGATAGTGAGGAACACTATGGTTAGAATTAAGCCAGTCAGTCATTTACATATACCAAAACTGAGTAAGAATACACATATACTGTGTGCAGTGGTGCAATTAAGGAGGTTTAATAAATTTACCTGAAATACTCTAATGCAGTTTTCTTGAATACATAAGGAGAAATTGATATAGTAATCTTAGTACCAAAGAATAGATATAAATGCCAAAAAAATTGCCACCATTCCTCAGATCCTAGGCTGATCTTCTGCTTAAAATTAAGTTCACCTAGAATTTTTCAACGTGAATATATAAATTTGCTTGAGTTACATGAACTATTTGTATAGATGTTGAGTTACAATACTATTAGATCAGGTATTGCATAACTTCCACTAAAAACATCTGGTATCTGTTAATCATCTATAATCATTTAGTGAAAATTAAGTCCTTCTTTACTCAGGCTAAACAGGAAATAAGTGAAATGCTTCTTGTAATGATACCTAAATAAATAGAAAGCCATATTTTGGGAACTGGACAATTTCCAATGACTGGGTTGAATGCTGAAAATTAATTTGGGTGGAGTTTTATGTCAGGAGTCATCAGAGAGCCAAGAAAACACATCCCAAAAGGAAAACTGGTACAATGCTAATATACAGAATATAGAGACAAAAATATTTTGGCAAAAAACTGACAAGGAAAAGAAATAGTTTCATTATTTTTATGAAAGGCTTAAACTAGTGGACCAGTCAAATTCCAAGGATGTTCAGCAAGTAGGTGAAGATGTACCCATTGAAGGCTTAAAGCCGTTATATTTTTCTTTTTAAGTTAAARGAGAAGAAGAGAAGATGAAAACATACCCAAAATAGTACATGAGCATAATCAGGATGACTGCCTCCAGAAGCTCTTGTATGTGCTTTGTATTTGAGGAGGTATACAAGGAATGTTCTTTATACATGAAGTGACACTGGGTGTTACTTTCTTCTCATAGAAGAAAAAGTTTGAGGATAAGACATGTAATTCTAGTCAGAGGTGGCTGCAGAGATCAGCCTGGGATTTGAGAACATGAGGACAAGGCTCAGCTGTCAAATTCCGTACTTGCAGCTAAGATGTTTCAATACAGTTCATTTGGGGCTGTCTGATACGGCAGCATAGCTGAGACACATGCCCCTTGGCAATCCCTGGCCATGACACAAAATATTAGGAGTGTACCAGGGTGGAATGTATTGCCACAGTTTTGAGGGCATCCTTCTAGTGAGGAGAGAGAGAGAAGAGCATAGAAAATGAAGGGGAAATCTAGAGGATTAATAGTAATAAGTTTTTTTTTTTTTAGTTAGCAATGCATTTCATGCACATAAACTACGTGCAAAATTAAGTTAGTGTGTGATATGAGTGATTAAACCATGACTTCCATTGATGAAAATGACTAAACAGAAAGATGATTGTATATTTATGGTTTTTGAGCCTTCAATAAGATTCAGATATAGTCATACATCACATAGTATATATTCAGATATAGTCATACATCAGGCAAAGCATTTCTAGCAAAGATCCACTGAAACATTTTCATGACCTTATGGGATTTTGTAGAATTTAAAAGAAAGCTGCTACATAATTGGTGGGAGGAGAAAAAAATTTTATTTTCTTACAAGAGAAAGTGAGAGCTCAGAGCTCAAGAGTTCAGACCAATGAAACAAGGCCTGAGAGAAGCTATAATGGTTTTCTATAAATAGATTAGTATGAGTAAATTGCAGAGAGGGAAAGAGCTATTCAGAATAAAGAACAATGCTGGCACAAGTGCAAATGCATATTCATGGGCCATGAATATACTGGGGCTGAACATTAGGCTGTTTTCAACTGTCAGAGGAATAAGGGTTCAGAAAGCTTAGAAAGGAGTCTTGGGGGCCAAAACCAAACTCATTTTATATGATATTTGTTAAGTTTATTAAAAGCAATATGATAATAAAACCTCCAAATACGGTTCAATGGTCTAGGAGACCCTTGAAATTCCTTTTAGTCCTTAATTCCTATACACATTAAACTTAGTAATAGACATTGCTTTTGAGTATGCTAAATACACTAAAGATAAAGATAAGGCCTTCTCATGAATGTAAAGAAAATAAAATGAAAGTCCTGAACTGCTAAGTATCTTCTATCAAAACAACAATTTAATAATATTTTTTTAAAGTATATAATTTAAAAAAATACTGAATTTGCAACAAAAATGTAACAGCTCACTTACCTTTTTATTTTCAGCTGGTAATTTAGGGGATTCCCATTGTGTCTTGCCATGGAAACTGGTAGCAGCATCTAAATACAAAATACAGATCACTGAAAAATCTTAGGATAAAACTACCCATTCCAATTCTGACTTCGAATTTGTGATAAAGGTGAGTACAACTGAATCATAGAATCATAGAATCATAGAATCATAGAATGCCGAAGGTTGGAATCATAGAATGCCGAAGGGACCTCAGAGGTCATCGAGTCCAACCCCCCTGCTCACGCAGGGTCACCTAGAGCACGTGGCACAGGGCTGCATCCAAGCGGRTTTTAAAGATCTCCAAAGAAGGAGACTCCACAACCTCTCTGGGCARCCTGTTCCAGTGCTTTGTCACCCTCACAGTGAAGAAATGCTTCCTTAAGTTCCTGTGGAACTTCCGAGGCTTCAGTTTGAAGCCATTTCCTCTAGTCCTCTCAATCAGAATGGGTGATGTTTATTCTCTGACAACTATTATTATTACGAGTCAGAATTAGGAAAAATAAAATCTTCTGTAATACAGAAGCAATTCACAGTAACTACCTCCAGAGCCAGCTAGTGATTAAAGTACACATTCCCACCATTACACAAAATCCAGGCCCTGTTTCAGAGTCTGACTATGAGAAACTTAAATATCCACATATGCTGTTCAAAATACAAGATATACAACCAGCTTACTATTACCTGAAAATGTTAGTGAACACCAGGGGAACCACATAATTTTCTATATGCATGCTCTTACGCGGTTGCAGGAGTGAGGTGATTTTGCTCAGATTTTGCCCTGTATTGAATATTAAGTCATATTACGGGCTTAGAGAGGATGTTAACTGCATGCAATTATTTACTGAAATCTGTCTAATTTGATTATTAGGTTGTTTAGGTCAGGCATAGCCCTGTTTGAGTTGGATGCTGGACACAACCACACCTATGTCCAGGGGTCAGGAACTACATTCCTTATTGGGTATCGCCAAAGGTAGTGTACTAGTCTCTTAGATTTTACCACTACTTACTTGCTTATACGTCTGAAGCCTAACTTGTATTTCTATTTCTATATAAACATGATCAGATGCAATACAGAAAGTACAGATTTTTCTCAAAGACAGTAGATCTCTTTCAGTCTTCAAACAATAGCTTTATTGTTGTCTTTGTAACAATTCTGACAAGAAACTTGTCAAAAAAAAAGGGGACCAGGCATTTTCTTTTCCAAGAGAACCATTATCTTTACTTCACACAAATCTTGCTCTGCCTACAGCAGCAACTTGAACACTGCTGAAATAGTTGCACATCACTCAAATAATTCTGGCACATAAATTTTAAGTGAAATAAAGTTAAGTCTTTTAAAATTTTGATTTGCTTAAGGAAACAAGGCATTAATCTAGTTTTCTTTGAAACATATATTTTAAAAATCCTATTGCTGTACAGACTATCAAAGTAAGCATGTTAACCATCTTAAAAGAATGTTGGGGCCTTAGCCGTTTTAAATGAGTATGAAGCGCTACGGTAAAGGAGAGTGGACAGGGTTACCCCCAGTCATTGCTCAATGAGGAACCAGGAGTAGCAGCTGCTTAATTGCGGTCAGAACTGGATGAAACTGGGTGTTTTTCGTAAGAAGCGAGACTGCGAGAACCAATGCGAAAGAGAGATTTGGCGCATGGACAATGCATGTTAACCCATCATATTCTGTACTCTAGCACATTAACAGCATGCCTCTGTCTTCTAACCAATCATATTGCCTTCTGATGATATCATAGTGCCTTCTGATGATATAAGTGTGTTTGCTCTCTAATAAAATTTGGCGAACTAGCATCATATTGGTGTGGATGGTTCTCCTGTCTTGCTGGAATTCCGGACCTAAAAATCTGGACCGCAGCAAAAGAATATCATAGAACAATAGTGAAACCATATCATTAGCAATTTTAATAAAAAACCTTGATAAAAAAATATCTATTCAAAAGCAGTTTGAAGCAGGAGTTCCTGTAACTATGAATTACAGGGGAACCCACAGTTGCTTATCTTTTTGTTATTGTCGTCCTTTCAGATAATATACCAAATGCTGCTATGCTTTGTATTAAGCTTCTCTGAAATTAAGAGTATAGCATACTTTTAAGATAGCTGGAGAATAAGTAAGCTCTGTGATATAAGAATGTCTCTTTCTCATGTCACCACTGGGAAAAGGTACTTGGTCAATTCCTGGGAAAGAAGACATGAGAGAAAACCTGCCCTGCTGAGAAAGTAAGCAACATCCATCACTGCTTTATGATAGCTTTGCTCAGAGAAAGTACCACTTATAAATATGTACAACTTGTAAATATGTAACACCTAATGTCATTATCTATTTTTCTTTCCCAGTAAAAAAATCCAGCAGCTTATCACTCAAGCAAAAAGAACTAATTTACAGATAGTCATAAACAACTATATCACATTGAAAACAACTACTCAGGTAGCCTCAGCAGTTAAATCTCTAGAGAAACAATATAATTAAGCTATCAAGGGAAAATATATATTTATAGATAAATGTATATATTATGTTACTCCCAAGTGGAAGTCAAAATCAACCATTTTATGACCTTGACCTTTGAGAAGATTTTTTCCACCAAATATGATTAGAAAATTTTACATAAAACAAGGCATTTACAAACTTTTACAATACATTTGCTGATAGAATAGTCAATCTAGCATTCACTATCACAGTTTCAAAAAAACCTGACTAGGTTAAGACCTTTTGTTTCCATTCCCTGAATAAATACATACAAAATATAATTCTTGCCCTGGTGTAATAAAAAAAAAAATGGTCATACTAAGAAGAACCCACGAGAGAACAGTAGACAGTGGATTTACATAAATATTAAATTACTTCTAGGGGTCAGGCAGGAAATCTGTGAAACAACATAATTTAAATCTCCCTTAGCTTAACCTTTCTAACTATTTAACCATAGCCTGCCTATTGTGTGCAATAAATTCAAAACAAATACTTTTTTTCTTTCACCATTAAAGAGGTCTGAACTTTTCTCTGCATTTCATGCTCTCTTCGCTAGCGCTTAGGTATGAGAAAATGCCTTTTGCATTGATCAAAACTGTTGATGATATGCTAATCACTTCAGTAATCTCGAGCACACTTTACCACTGCATTAAGTTTGAGAGTCTTCTAATAGCAGAGTGACAAATTCCAAATTTTAATTGTTCTTTTACTCTTTCCCAGAGTAGAAGCATGTCCAGGGGAAGATCTTGTTTAGGGATGTTTGAGGTTTATTGGTGAAGATTAGGGAGAAAAATATGTAATTTATAAAAGCGTGGTAATAATGGTTATAAAAGCATGTAATATTGTATATTTATATCACAATAGACAAGATTAAAGTAAATGTTTGGTTGAGGTTTCCTACTAATGCACATAGCAGATTTCAAAAATAATATGCATCCATGTAGCAATAATCATATATTCACATGGAAATAGGACAAATTGGAAACTGTTCAATATTAACCTAATGATGATATGACTGGCAGTACAAGGGGAGAGCTGTGGGTGCTTGACATCAGCAAGGCTTTCGATGCCATCTCCCATAATATCCTCATAGGAAAGCTCCGGGACTATGGTCTGAACGAAGGCAAAACGAGGTGGATCGAGAACTGGCTGGATGGCAGGGCTCAGAAGATAGTGATAAAACAGGGCTGAGTCCAGTTGGAGGCCTGTGGACAGTGGTGTCCCCCAGGGGGCAGTACTGGGCCCAGTGCTGTTCAATTCCTTCATCAATGACCTGGACGAGGGCACAGAGTGCACCCTGAGCAAGTTTGCGGATCATGCCAAACTGGATGGAGTGGCCGACACTCCGGAGGGCTGTGCTGCCATCTAGAGGTACCTGGACAGGCTGGAGAGTTGGGCAGAGAGGAACCTCATGAGGTTCAATAAGGACAAGTGCAGGGTCCTGCACCTGGGGAGGAATAAACCCAGGCATCAGGACAGTTTAGAGGTTGACGTGCTGGAGAGCAGTTGTGTAAAGAGGGACCTGGAAGTTCTGGTTGACACCAAGTTAACCATGAGGCAGCAGTGCCCTCATGGCCAAGAAGACCAATGGAATCCTGGCTGCATCAGGAGGAGTGTTGCCAGCAGGTCAGGGGAGGGGATCCTGCCCCTCTGCTCAGCTCTGGCGAGGCTGCACCTGGAGTACTGTGTGCAGTTCTGGGCTCCCCAGTATAAGAGGGATGTGGAGCTTCTAGAGGGGGTCCAGTGGAGAGCAACAAAGATGATTAAGGGGAATGGAACTTCTCTCTTACAAGGAGAGACTGAGTGAGTTGGGCCTGTTTTCTCTGCAGAAGAGAAGGTTTAGAGGGGATCTGGTGAATATGTGTGAGTACCTGAAGGGGGAATGTAGGGAGGAAGGGGCCAAACTCTTCTCAGTGGTGGCCAGTGATACGACAAGGGGCAATGGGTTTACGTTGCAACACAGGAAGTTCCATCTATGGAAGAACTTCTTTCCTGTGAGGGTGACAGAGCCCTGGAACAGGCTGCCCAAGGAGGTTGCGGAGGCTCCTTCTCTGGAGGTCTTCAAAACCCGCCTGGATGCCACTCTGTGCCCTGTGCTCTGGGTGTCTCTGCTTGAGCAGGGGGATTGGACTAGATGATCTCTAGAGGTCTCTTCTAACCTTAACCATTCATTGATTCTGTGCAATTTTGTGTTTGATAAAACTTTTTTTTTGATCCTTCAGCAGAAAGCAAGAATTAAAAGACATTTCATTTCTTTTATTATCTCTATGGAGATTCAAGTAATTCTAGCAAATATCTTGCAACATATTGCAGGAACTTTTCTTGGTAGCTCATGTACAGATTTATTGCTGTTTCATTATCACTTTTGCTGTTATTCTGTTATTCACTTGTTTTCAGAGAAGGGTAGATTTAACATTTGACAGCTGACAAGCCAATATTTCAAGTTCTGTTAAAAATCAATTTAAAGAAAAGTACCAAAGCTTACTCCTCTCCAGTGATACATCCTCAATCTTGAAAAACAAAACAAAACAAAAAACAATTAACTGATCGTTAATTTCCCTGATGCTTTTGCTATAGCAATGATAAGTTGATGAGGAAATGAACTCAGAATGAGAATGAGAATGCCATTCAGTTTTAAGATGTTTATTCTGATGCTAACAAATTTTATGTCAATTTTACTTTCAGAATACTGCACAGAGAGACAAATGCAAACCTGAAATCTACTCTTTATTCTCTCTTTTTTTATGTACCTCTTATCCCATACTAGATTCAAGATATGTAGAGGAAACTCGCAGTTCTGTCATGAAGTTAAAAGTTAATGGGAATTTCTGACAGAACTAGATCATGCACAGGGCAGTTACTGTAGAGCAGATGACACATTGCTAGTTCACAATCATGCTTACATGATGATAATTTTTCGTACTGTACTTGGATTGTCTTCTAATAGCTTCTATAAGGAGAAAAAGTCTTTTATTTTCCACCTTAGGAACAGAAAATCTAGAAATAAGCATTACCAACTAAGCATAGAGAGAGCAAATGGTAATCAAAAAAATATATATTTCAATGCATGTGTGTAAATCAAACAGCTGGACTTCCTTTAATTTAAAAATTAAATATCCATTCATCTTTACTATATTTGAAGTTAAGAAACGGAAAGCACATTTAAAAATAAAATCTTTAAGTACTTTAGTGAAAATACTGTGCAGATAAAGAGAAGTGTAGTTACAATGTCTAAATGTATATAATGTCTAAAATAAATTGCCCCCTCTTCCCAGGGTACCTTCCCCCAGGGACAAGTAAATAAATAAGAAAAAGATAAAAGAATAACAAATAGTGGGCATAGAGGTTTACAAAGTTTCTTGTCATTATGTCTTTGCAAAGTGAAGCTTCAAAATTTGCATTACATCGGGGTTACTGACAGATGGCTACAACTGCAGGGTACAACACAGGGGTGAATCTATAGTATATGTGAGATCAGTGTTCAACAAGATGTGACTGCCTGTCTCAATGAAATAAATCAATAACCCTTCTGAGAGTAATCTTCAAGATTAGAGAATTTATTTAGTAACCCAAATTATTTTATTTTTCTGATTGACAGCTATTTAAAAAGATTTTTTAAAAAATGTATCTGATCACAGTCTGTCACAGTAAAATCAAAGTAGTAGATTGAAATGGTAAGTCTGTAAGTGGAATGCAATTATTTATCAGAATTAAGTACAGTGGCATTCAGGGAATATATACTCTGAGCTTTATGTGACTCCTTGTTTAATCCCTTCACCGATATGATTTATCCATAGGGAACTCTTTCAAAGCTGGGATCAAAGCTCATCTCTCCTCAGTGTTTTCATGTGAATAATGCTATCTAGCTTCACTGCCTTCTGTAGGGTATCTCATCCTAATCTACATGGATCATCAGTCTCTCTCAGTTTGTAGTGTGCATGTATTCTTTTTGGGAGGCATTTTTTAATTATTATTTGACAATGGATTAGTATTGGACTTTCTAGGAATAACTGCAGTTTACAAATATTGCATACTCTCCAGGATAGGATGTAGGTCAAGCTGAGAAGACAAAGTGCACAGCACAAAGCAGTTCTGCAAGATTTATAAAGAAACCCATTTGCATGAATGTTGAAACACCCTCTGTTGAATTACTTTGCCTGTTCAGGGTTCAAATATCTAAATAGAGAATCCTTGTCTTCTGAAATCAAAGGTAATGGCTCCCATAGGTATAGCTCCCTTTCAGCTATATTTTAACCTTATGTCTTTTTGGTATACTATGAAGTTTTAGGCATATAGTTCATTCCTGATAAATAGTTATATCAGCTAAATATGCTCTTCAGAAGAACAGCCATAAGAAAGAAAAAAAAAAACTAGTACAATTCTTACTTTGTATGCAGGGGATACAGTTTGCAACATCAAATCCTTCTCTTGAGTATTTATAGCTACTGCTCCCTACAATATTAAATAATCTGTATATTAGTGTCCTCTTAACAGAAGCAACAGTAACATTAGCTAGAGTAATAGGCTGGGAATACAAGCTCTCTCTTGCATGAAAATGGACTCGTGCAATCTTCCCTTTCACATGGTGGTCTTCTTTCTTTTCCCAAGTGACCCTAAGATGTAGCTTTGTCCAGCATCAGGTAAGTCTGTCTAAACATCACAACCTGGTCCACCGGCCTCAGTAGCAGGAAGGTCAACCTTAGTATTTTTTGAATTAAAGCATATCAATGAATTTTTGTACAAACACAGAAAGAAAAGAGCTGTCTGCTACCTGCAACTTTGCAAGTGGTCTGTTTCTAGATTTTTAGATTAATTTTACAACTTTACAAACTGAATTAATAATGGAAAGAAGGATATATTCTTAAGCTTACTTACGAGAAAAGTTGTGGTATGACAGCAAATTATAGTAATTGGCAAAGATAGCAGACAATTTATTGCTCACACACTTTATAAATATAAGAGTACTGGATTTCCATTACATGAAGATAAATACATATATAATTTATATTAAAATGTATCTCAGATCCTATGCTAGTCAAAATGTCAAAAATGTACATTAAATGTACATGCAATTTCCAGTCCATGAGTATCTCTGAAGATTAGGCATAGAACTGGAGCAGACACTCCTTTTAGCCATCAAATAAACCTGTGAATTCTGGTCTATACACATAACACAGAAAAAAAAAATATTGTTGTTTTAATGATAAGATAGCTGTTATACTGTGAGAATTATTTGCAGAATGAGTCATCCCATGACTGAAATAAAAAAAAAATATAGAAAATCTTTGCAAGAATACAACTTTGTTCTTCGTTTATATCAGAACAGAATGAAAATTTCTTCTCTTCAGGTATAAACAACTTATCAACATCAATTTCCTTAATTCAGACCTCTCACCAAATACGAAAGGCAGACATGCTGCAGAGAAATTAGATAAATACAGATATATGTTATATGATGAATGAGAGTCATCAGTATTATGCAGTTACAGAATCTCCTTGAAATTTTGCTTTGTTGCAGTAGCAGTGGCTACAAGATGCTGTCTCCAGCATCCTGGTACCTGGTGCCTTCTTTTCAATATTATGGTCTTTATCTTCTTGAGTAGTATGATACACAGATGGGCCATCTTCTCATAGATGGTAGTACTTAATATGTTAGCAGCTTCTTGTTACTGCCACTCAACTATCTTGTGCCCAGGATAGCTCTCAGCCCTGTGTGAACCACGGGTTTTATCGTGCCTCACAAAGACTGATGAGAAGCTTTGTTTTTCCCAGGAGCCTGGAGCAGTAGCACAACTCCATGTGTTCAGAGAGGCTGAAAGATTTGGCAGTGGGACTTGGAAATAAAATGGTAGGAAAAGGGGAATAATTTGGGGAAAAAAAAAATGCCTGACAAAAATGATAAATGGTTCAGAAAGAAGCTCAGCAACAGGGGAGGGAAAGAAGGGAAAGGAAAAGAGTCGATTAAATGGATGAAGAATCTCAAAGTGTCTCAAAGACATGACATCTGTCAGCCAATGGAAAATGCGAAAGTTCAAAAATCTCATTTATCCATATACATATAGCCAAAGAAGCCCTTCAGGAGCTCTCAGAATTTTGGGAGCATTCTTGCCTTGATGCATGCCTGCTATGTACTGTGAACCGATGGTGAGGACATTTATATCTCTGATTTGTATGGACTGTGTACTCAGAATAAACCTAGAATCATTAATCTAATTTACATTCCAGCAAAAGGAACGTAGCATACAATCATGAAAACTGCTTTTTGATCTGAACCAATACATGGCAAATGGGTACTGTTATGGGGGCATTCACTTTAAAAGCACACCAAGGCTCTAAATTAACTCACTAACAAAGACAAAGATTTTAATAGAAAATACCAAATCAAATGAGGCACTATAATATGGGTTTTTTTGGAGGAACCTTTTAGTAAAATCAGGTTTGCTTGTTTAGTTTTGTTTTGTTTTGTTTGCCCAAAAGTGGCAGTGTTCGCCATCAAAATAATAAAAAACTGTAAAAACCATTTAGATTTAAATACTGTTCTGACCATTCTTATAAGAATGTGTTCCTGCAATTTCTTTGAAATAATGTATTATGAATTTTCATAAATTATCTTTTTTTAATAGAACATTTTGAAGTATGATGGTCAGAGTATCTACCTGGGACCTGGGGAAAAGGTCTGAATTTCAGTCTCTATTATAACAGTTAGTAGCTTTTAACTAGGTATTACAGGGCCTTCCCTTAAGGCATGGGTGCCTTTTTCAGTGTAGAAGGCAAAAAGATTTTAGTAGCAATTGCTAGAAAGTTCAATAGAAATATATTATGAAAAATTAGTAAGTTAGCAAGTAGTAAATTAGTACATTTAGTACATTTAGTAATAAGAAGACATATTGGGCTTCTCAAAGTTCCTTCAGAATGGGAAAACTGGCATAATAAGTTGCAGTCCCATATTATTCCATGGACTGGGCTTTTGGAAAGACAGACTTTCTGCATTTTTTTGTGTGGCCCCATAATTCAAGTTCTATTATGAGACCTAGTCCACAAAAAAAAAAAAAAAAAAAAAAAAAAGCCTATGGAACTGTGGAACAAAGCTATGGAAGAGAATATCCACAGTGGAAGGAAAATCAAAAAGTCCTTTCTGACATGCACTTGTGCTGTTTTTGCTGTGGCTATCATTGTATTAAATGCAAGATAGGGTCATGTCCTAGGTGCTGATGTTCAGTGTGCAGAGAGAGCATCCAAGAGAAGAAGTCATCACCAGTTTGATAGGTCATGACTATATGCAGTGTCATATGAGAATAGTACTGAGGATGGAGCCTCATTTGGAAGCTGCCCACTTAGCAGTTGCATCTATAGCCTGCTGCCTCCAGTGTTGAATGTTCAATGGAAAATATTTTCCAAGTATCATGGTGGAGTACAGCACTACAAGGTAAAGGCCATTATGTAAAGTTTATTTATACCTATCTACAGTGAGCTAGGCAATGGTGCAGTACATACCCACCAACACTTTGCATCCTCAGGACATGTAGCTATGATGTCTTGATATCTCTCAGCTACCCTATGAAATGTGACTGTGCAGACAGACTCTTCAGCTTGAAGAGAACACAGCCAGGAGATGGTTTGAGAGAGACTGGTAAGCCATGGGCGGAGTGAAAATAGAGCACCATTACTCACAGTCTCTCATAACACAGGAATTAGGAGGTATCTCATGAAATCACCAGGCGTTAGATTCCAGAAAAGAAGAAATTTGTTGAAAGCTACAGAGTATTCAAAAAGTAAGGCAGAACTTAATGGAATAAAAGTCCCTTTGAAGCTACTAAATGCAAAGGTGCAGAGATTTTTGTTTCCGAAGTCCCTAAAACAGCCCCAAGTCCTAATTTCCAGCCTTGCTGGGGCTGTTGAGTGTTCCCTTAGATCTTATGTTCTGCACTGTACATCTTCAGCTGCCCATTGCCAGAGATGGGCCCTGGGCTGGATGGACCTTTGATTTTTGTTTCTCAATAAACATTTTGTTGTTTATAAGCCTAATTACTGAGGAAGCTCTGAAATTTAGGGCTACGAGGATGATCAGGGGCTTGGAACATCTGCGCTATGAGCAAAGGCTGAGAGAGCTGGGCCTGTTCAGCCTGGAGAAGAGGAGGCTGAGGGGGGACCTGATCAGTGTCTATAAATACCTCAAGGGAGGCAGTGAGGAGGAGGGGACCAGCCTCTTTTCAGTGGTGGCCAGCAATAGGACTAGAGGTAAAAGCCACAAGGTGGGGCACCAAAAGTTCCACAGGAACTTAAGGAAACATTTCTTGACAGTGAGGGTGACAGAGCCCTGGAACAGGCTGCCCAGAGAGGTTGTGGAGTCTCCTTCTTTGGAGATCTTTAAAACCCGCTTGGACACAGCCCTGTGCCACGTGCTCTAGGTGACCCTGTGTGTGCAGGTGGGTTGGACTCGATGACCTCTGAGGTCCCTTCCAAACTTAAGCATTCTATGATTCTATGAAACCCCCTGACTTTCTTTGGGTTGTGCTTATGCAGCCTTATAGCGTTGCGGGAGATGTGTAGCCTGGGAAGCAATCAAAAGGATAAAGCAGGAGGCAGAAATCTGCCTTTTGACAAGTCAGAGCATTTTTGTTAGTAAAAGAAAAAAGTACTAGCAAACCAGGTCTCTTACTGTACATGATGGTCCTTAAAAGGATTCCAACAATGTCCGAGTTCTTCAGACTAAAGCAATTTTCCCCTCAGAACTTCAAGGCTGTAACAGTTTGCTAAACACCTATTACTTAGGGCTTAACAGTGCTGTGGAGGATCAAATGGACAGCATGACACAATCAATGTGATCAAGTGAATGACACTTATTAAAGCCACGACAGCTCTTAATATACTAAATTGCCGCGCATAAACTAACAATCTTATTGGACAGTTGCAGCTGTTTATGTGAATTCAACTTGTGTTAATCCTCCTTCAATAGTTCCTTATCAGATGCCAGGAGTTGTTTGCTTCATTTCCTTCCTTATCAGACGTCCGGGAGTTGTTTACTTCACTTCTTAAACATCAACCAGCTTCACATTGTCCATAAAGCCTGGATTGCTCACATGTCCATTTTCTGCAAGAAAGTCCTCCACATAACAGAAAATAGACCTTCTCTTTCATGGGGCATCCAATCATATCAGAAGAAAATCAAACTAGTTCTGTTAATGTTGCAATATTTCAAGAAATGTCTTTCTGTAGAAAACTAATCTTCAGCAAATCCAGAGGTATCTGATATAAACTATCCATAATGACTTTAAGAATTTTAGGAAATGTATAAAGAGAGGTATAACGATACAAATACATGTTTGTGTTCATAAATGTGTGTGCATGCACATGCACAAGTCAGTGTTTTACATTAAAAGGATTTTTTTTGTCCAGTGCTCTTCTGATATCACCCTTTTGAACATGATGTTTTTCCTTCAGTGCAATAGTTCCTTGTTGATTGGACAGTCAAATTGTATAACCGTCTGTGACATTACAGTTTGTTGCTAAGTTGTATTGACTACTAAGTCAGAAAATATTGAACATGAAACATGCTAGCTGTTAATGTGAGCAGCAAAAATAAGAACTTGCTCTAGAGAATAAGCAATTCATGTCAATATTTATTTTGTAATAAAGTTTGAGTAAGCAAATATTTGACGAATATCCCTAAGAGTGGTTATCTTAGCCCAATTTTCTTCTGCATCAGCAGATCATGCTAAGCAGCAGACTAGCTGAATTAATCTTATTTTCCTTTCTGAGCTATGGCACTCCTCTGCAGATAAACCTAGCTGATTATCAATCACTGCAGCATTTTTGTGTGCTTCAGACTCTGCGGAACCACTTACTCTGGTTTGCTTTTCTGTGAAAGTGGAATTTAAACAAACACACAATGTTGCCTCTCCAGAACACTTAGTCAGTGAATTGTACAGATAAAGATAGAAACATATCTACATAGTAATTTTATGGATATTTCCCTGATAATAGTTACTTGAAAGGAAAGATATTTCTAATGATAAGCTTCTATTTTGGAAATAAAATATGCACAAATAGAAGCTATATTTTCAATATCCCTTCTCTGTCAGCATGAACTGGCAAAGAAGCTCCCATTTAGGAAGGAAGAATGTGAAATGAACTCTGCAGTGCCTGCAGAGGCTACAGGTCAGACCCTGGTCTGACAGGAGCAGTGGAGGAATGCCATCCCATAGACGATAACCATGTGAGGAGCAGTGCACTTTGGGCAAGCACTGTCTTCTCTTCTAAGCCTTTTTAATTCACATTGAAAAAAAGAAATTTAAGGAATCAAAGTGATAATGGGGAATAGCACACAAGCACATTTCTGCAAAAGGCAGTGTGACTTTTTATAGGACAGAACAGTAAAGAAACAGGGTAGTAGACTCATGACTTAGATATCTTAAATCAGCATTACCAGAAAGAAAATTCTATTTTTTCTTTTTATTTTATAGAAAATGGCTTTAATCTTCCTGGTGGTGACAGAAAAACAAGAACAGCTCATACCCCAAGCAGTAAACAAAAGACAGCAAAAAATAACTCTATTTAAAAGCCAATGTTCCTTTGTCTTGGTTAAATTACTAAAGATAGCTATTACTGAAGAAGTTTACCTCTTTTATTTCCAGAAGATGAAATGCAGATTCCTTAATACATTTGGTTTATCAGGCACACATTGGACTTATGTTTGAGAGTAATGTCATCTTTTTTCATTATTTCCACATAAATAGGGTATGATGTATTCCATATATATCATGTGTCATATATACTCATATATATTTATATCATGAGTCATATACAAGTTCTAAGCACTTCAGTTGCTGGAGGGCAATATGAATTTTATATTCTCTTTGAAAAAAAAAAAATCTGCCTCTGATTTAATAAAAGCATGTCTTAAAGCCAATGTTCCTGATCCTTTACTGCATCTTCTGTGACAGCTTTATCTACCTATTAAGAACATACCTGCCTGAGAAATTACTCTCAAGCTGGAACATTTCGTGGTGTATTTTGCTTTTACAAAACTGGTTTTGTGTTGTAGAAAGAGGTTACTAAAGGCTGGAAGAAAAAGTGCCTTATGTTATTTGCTGCAAAATATTTCTGTTCAAATTTTAGGTAAGACCTTAGCAAGATCACATTCCCATTTTTCACTGGCCTTTTTTCCCTCCCCAACAACATAATGCTTTTCTATCCAGATAACTGCTACAATGTGCTGCCATTTACTGCAGGTTTTCAAGCTGAGGAAGTGAATCCCAGAGCTGTAAATCTCCAGACTGTTCTAACTCAAACTAGGGAGCATCTTGTCTGTTCTTCACTTAGCTATTACCCACACTAAACCCAGGTGTAGTAAGATTGTCTGCAGTTCCCAGAGGTAGGCTGAGAGTAGTGACTCAGTTCCTAATACAAAACCAGGCTAAAATGGTTTGCTCAAGATGCCACTTCGAGGTGAAAAATAAAGAGGTAGTTCTAAAGGAACACTTATATGTTGTGTTTGTTTTGTTTTTCCATTTAAAGTAGGGAGTATTTAATGGGGGTAAAATATTATTTGTCCCCAAATATCAAAACTGACTGCCAACCATCAGACCTTAAATATCAGAAAGCACAGGATGAGTGTTTTTAATATCACATCCTGATGGAAGAATAATATTCTGAAACACTGACATCTCGTGGCACACTGTAGAAATAGTCTTCTCAAGAAGAATTACATGCTTGTGTACTTCTCTAAATGAAGGTCAAGCAGAAGAGAGGATGTGAAAGACTAAAATACGAACATTGTCATTCTCATTTAAAAAAAAAAGAGAAGAAATAGGTGTAATTTCTAGGTATCTCATTAACAAAGAACAAAATGAAATTAGCTTAGCAGGATACTTTAGGAAATGCCATAGTAAACAGATCTTACATAAAATAGTTAAGTATATTTTGTAATTAGTTAGGAATCATTTTGCTGCTAGCACTGTTAATAAAGTGGACAGCCTTTTAGGTAACCACAATAGGATCTGTATTGTTGATAGTCTGTGCCCATAACAGTAATTAAAGGGCAAATAATCATTGTGTGAAACATAATGATGATTTTGAAGTGTTTTCATTCACTGGGGTACATTGCAAGGTACTTGTCATTACATTGAAACTGTAGTATATTCTCGAACAGGAAGAAAAGATTTTCCATACTGCCTGTGCTGCCTAACAAAAGGGTTTTGGCTTTTTTTTTTTTTTTAATTGTTGTTTTTTGTTTGCTTGTTTTTGTGTGTCAACCAAAAACAAATGACTTCAGTCTTTTTTTTAAAGTCTGGCTACAGGAATTCCCTTTACTGTACTCTGTTACCACACTGATGGTCACAGAATCTTCACAGAATCACAGAATCTTCAAGGTTGGAAGGGACCTCTAGAGATCATCTAGTCCAAATGACCATTCTCGAAAAATGGTCATTTTTAGAAAGTGCTATGGAAAGATCATGAAATCTTTGTTCTCAGCAATGAGTAAATCCATGTTCACCATGCTTATCTCAATCAGATATTTAATTTTGTCTATATGTATTTTCTCTTTATTTCACCAGTCTTGTCTTTTGCCAATAACTGCCTATGAATGGATTCCGATTTGGCTAATTTAATTCTAACTGTGATGCTACTGTTAAAACCCATCAACCTTGCCAATTGACAGAAATTGGTCTGAGAGAGGCACCAGCAAAATAATGACTACAGACTGTATTCAAAATAGAAGTTTTTACATCACTCACTAGCTATAGTCATAGAAAGTAAACTCAATGGAAGAACAAAAAGACAGATTATATGACAGAGCTAGAAGGGCAGACATGTCTCCTATTAGCTTTGGCAGTGCTAGTTCAAATTTTAAGTCAGATATTACTGCAACATTTTTTGTCAGCATCAAAGAAATTTCTCTGGCTTTGCTTAACAGATTTTATGTCACATCTCACTTTGGAGACATTAAATATCATCAGTATATCAGTACATAATTAATGTGCGCAAGCAGATAGAGATAAATATTTTAAACTAAATGCAAGCAGGTCACCTTGAATACAAATAAGTAGAAAGGATTTCTTGAATGAGCTGAATGCTATCAGCTCTGGGGAAAAAAAAAAAAAAAAAAAAAAAAAAAAAAAAAAAAAAAAAAAAAAAAGCTGCTTTTCTCCAAACAATTCTTCTTATAGGCTTGGAGTTCTCCAGATTTGCCATTATCACCATAAAATTCAGAAACTAGTGATCTAGTGTTACAAATTCACTTTATTTTATCTGTCTGTCATCGGCAGGAAGGTTGGAAATCTTGCTATTCTGCTATCCTGAGAAACTTCAGTATTATGCTCTTTACTTTCAAGACACCTAAGATGTCTTGAAAGTAAGATGTACCTCAGAATAGTGCTGAAACTATGAACATCCAAAAACATACCTCTATTTGTTAGATGGCAATACTGAGAAGTACTGAGCTATCAAAAACACTTCACCATCACGCTAAGTTGTGCACAAACATGCAGCTAACTCAAGACCAGTGTCCTCCTCTAAAATATTATTCATTTTTAGATTTGATGATGTAGAACATGTACTTTCTTAGATGTTTTGCTCCATAAGGAAAAAAGAAAAAAAGTGTTCTAATTTATTGAAAAAGAGAGATGAACAAAACTTCTCAGAAAGTTTTGACATTCCTTTCTAGAAGGCAAGTCATGACATCTGAGTAAATAAAACAAGCTTATTACCTTAGGAAGATAAGAGTCTTATAAACATATTTTTCTCTAAATGGATAAATAAATGCATCAATACTTCAAATCTTCTGTTTTCCCCAGATGTCAACAGCATGATGCATGCTTTTTATGTACATGACAGCATGGTCTTATTGGATGCTTACCAGTGCTATGTCAGAAAAAGGAAAGTCCCCATCTTGCAAGGTGTTTTTCATAGTACAGTCAAAATAGTACAGTTAAAAGTGCAATAGGTCTTTTATTCAGTGTGAAAACATATGTTTCAAGATCTTTCCCCTACACTGTTTTTTCCACTCAGAAAAAGAGCTTTGCATTCTGAGTAAAATGAAATCTGTTACCAGTCTTTTCACATCACACAAACACCTAGCATCAAGAAGAAACAAACATTAAATATTCTGATGGGCTTTTTCAAAGCTCAATATATTGATCAGAGTTCAAGTAGATTAAACAGCTACCACGTTTCGGTGTTTTGCTTCACTGCTTTAGCTGTCATATTTATTTGAAACTTTGCTTGACTGCCACATCAGAATAAATATGGCAATAATCCAAGAACTGGTTACATTAAAAAAAATTCCACTAAGAAATTTTCAACAAATTGGATAAGCAAATTATTTCTTAGCAACCTTGATACACTGATGAATGCCTAAACAGAACAGTATTCATTTTCTGAGTTTAATCTTTCTCCAAAAATAAGCAAATGAATAACATTAAGAAAGATCTATTCTAGAAAACTACACAAATTTTTTTTGATAAATCAGAAATCACCTAATTGATACTCTGAGCAATTACATTTAATTTGTATTTAGTTACTAAGACTGTTTGTTTATTTGTTTGTTTCGAACTTGAAAAAGAGTTTTTTTAGTCTTTTGCAGATTTTCAAACAGCTCTGACAAAAGGTAGCTACAAATATTGTGCTATCTAAAATTTAATAAAAAAGCTAAAAATAATTTTAGGGCAAGATTAGAAGGGCATCAAAATTATCAGTGAATCTTTTATCAAGCGTAAAGAGCAGGAAACCTGCCAGAGAGTCTGTGGACCACTGAGGCATGAAAGAGGGATCTTTCATAAATCCAAGCAAGATAAGGTCATGAATTCAAGTCAATTAATTCTTCGTGCTTATGTGCTTATGTACTTATAATATCAAAGAGGCTGAGCAGGTGCCTATACTTGACCCCTGTTTATGTGGACAAGATTTGTCTCAATGTAAGTGTCAAAAAAGGAGATTATAGAACAAATGAACACAAGATTACCGCAATCAGATTGAACTTATTAATATTTTCTAAAGAACTGTGAAAGTGAAGGATATAGACTGGTATCTACGAGCTGTAACCAAAAGCATGAAATAGTTTCAGTCAGCAAAGAAATTTTAATGACAGTTCCAGAAAAGATCTGGTATATAGCCAACCAGTATACCTGATGTCTGTTCCAGACAAATTAGCAGGAACTAATCTAAACAAAAAAAAAATTAGTAGATACTGGTGCAAATATTACTTATTTAAGAAGATTCACCCTACCTTTTGTAAAGAAAGACACTTCTCACAATGTTCAGAGTTCCTCAAAGGGCAACAAATATGTGGACAATATGTAGTCTAATTTGAACTTCTGAAAGTTAGCTAACAAGGCCCTCATCAAAGGATCTTAAAGGCACATGATACTGGCTGGCTGGAGAAATCCCTACGTACATAATAACCAGGTATTAAGGAGGAAATAGAGAGTATGAATGGTTAGTTTTGAGAGTGGTAACGTCCAAAGGGAAGTTACGCAACAATCTGTGCTGGGATGTCTGCTATTCAACATGTCCATTAGTAATCTCGAATGAAATCTGGTGTTCAAACTACTAAAAAATAAAGTAAATTTGAGGTGTAAAAATAATCCCCTGCAATCTGATGACACAAACACATGCTTTTTGATTAAAAATAAAATGGGTGTAAGTTAAAACACAGGAAATTCCACCTTCATGTGGGGAAGAATAATTTTCCTGTGAGGGTGACAGATCCCTGGAACAGGCTGCTCTGTTGTGAAGTTGTGGAGAGGTTGTGGAGTCTCCTTCTCTGGAAATCTTCTAAACACACCTGGATGCCACCCTGTGCCCTGTGCTCTAGGTGTCCCTCCTGGAGCAGGGAGGTTGGGCTATATGATCTCTAGAGATCCCTTTCGAGCTCAGCCATTCTGTGATTCTGTGACATATTATGTAATATATATGTACTTAGGTAGATCATAATCACTAACCATAGTTACACTGTATCATAAAAACAATTTAACACTCAAGTCAGCAAAAATATTTATGAAATGAGAAAAAGAGATACTAAACTAAGTTAAAACTAGCTGACCATTGTAAAGGGTAACATGATGGGATTCTACAAACTTGCTAGTCATAACCTAGTGGCAGATAACACAAAAATGTTAAAGATTCCATAGAAAATTTGGATATACTCAGATTCTTAGGCTGAATGAGATTCATGTAAGTTGTTAAGAGAGCTAGACTATGATAAAATCATGATGATCAAGGGAGGATCTAGGTAAAAGGAAAAGGTTTAACATTATACATATTATAAAGAAAGGCAAAGAAGATTCAGGTCAGCATGACGTACTCTCAGTATGTCAGTAGCTGAAAATCAAACACAAGCTTATGAAGTAGGAGTCCAGAAAAACAATTAGATATATTTTTGTTTTGTTTTGTTTTGTTTTCATTGCAAATATAAAAAATGAGTACAAAAATAGCACACTAAGCCTATGAAGAATGGAAAGTATTATTAAAAATAATGAACTTGTTTAAGAACATACATAAGGGATAAGAACATACATAAGGAGGGAACACATTTGTTGCTTTATTTGAACTATTTATGTTCAAAGTGACTTCATTGGCAAAGTACATGCTGTTTACAATATTTTTTCATTTGTATGTCAGTAATGCAGATTTTACTTTTACCTCTGACATTCACAGTAGATCAACAACTGTTCAAGCTAGGAGAAAAAGCGGTGGTAAAATGAAAAAATGAAAATAAATTCACTTATCTCAATTCCTTTCTCTACTTCTTTTGTCGGTATCTATATATAGAGACAGAGTACATGTATATGGTTGCGAAAGAGGCTAATGGCATAGTGATCTGTGCCAATGAATGATATGCTGAAATCACTGCATGAATAATCATACCAAAGAAAGAAAAATATATTTACACTTCACGGTTCCAAGTCTGATATTACATCTTCTCTTTTTCAGAGCTCGGTTTTCAGTTTTAACCCATCTCATTTTCTTTGTTTTATATGCCTTCTGTTGAATCTTGAAAAAAAAAATAAAAAGTACAATTTGTTGTTTGGAAGACAAATACCAATTAAAATGTCAATTAAAAAAAAGTTCAACAAAGGGCATAAGCATGAAAAGCCTATCCTTACTCTGAGAAGTGGATGGGAAGAAAATCCTAAAAAGCATATGAAAAACAATATCTCAAGTTATTCAGTTCTTTCTAAAATTGCCCCAACTGACAATCTTTAACATCTAAAGCAAGCTACACAGGAAAGCATAAAACAAGGAAACCATCTCACCTACTTTCAGAAGAACGCAGAGGATAATTCAGTCAACTATTTTTGATACGAATATTAGAGTGAGATGCACTAGAAGATTGGAAGACATTTCTCTTCATAAGAATCCCATGTGATTGGCTCAGTTAAATACATATGCCCACCCTGGAGACCACCTAAAATTAGGTTCCCCACTTCCCAATGATACCAATAGAAAGCAACATGAATCGATACCACTATGATCCAGACCCTTATGAGCTTCCTAGATTCAAACCAACAGGGCCTGATTGTACGAATTGCTGAGATCCAGGTCCTAAGGGTATTTAGGCTTTTATTTCCTATTGAAGGGAATTAAACAGAAGGCATCAGATGTTCAGACTCCTACAGTCTTAGTTAGCATAAGTTCTGAGGTTCATTTCAAGTCAGTGGTAGCTTTGGTCGTCAGCATGGCCTTTATTCAGAACTTTAACTTTTAAATGAATTTTAAAACTCTCTCCAGTTGATATACCATAGACAAACATCAAATCTCTTAAAAAAAAAGTTTTAATCCTGACTTATGTCCTTGCAGAAGATAATATTTCATACACACTCTTTATGATTTAAAAAATATGCTCAGTTTTTGCTATTCTGTTAAAGTAATTTACTATTAATAACGCTCTAAAAGAAATATATTTTATTTCCGGTATTGAATGTTGACATGACTGGAAAGTAGAAAATGATAATTATATATCTTTATTAAAATTGAAAATGGGTATACATGCATATGTAACTAAAAAATTACATAAGATCTTTACTTTTTCAACAATAATATTGTACATTATTCTTTGACATCAGCTCCAAATAATAGCATTTTCCAGCTATTTAACAAAATTGTTCTCATCTTTCCAGCTCCTCCTCACAAATACTACTAATAAAACACTAACAATGTCATTACAGCATGAGAGTCAGAGCTCACATCTTTCCAATGATGAATGCCCTGCACAGCTCTCTCCTTCCTTAGCTTGTGTTTTCATATTGGACATTCCTTGGATGTCAAGTACCAGTCTTACTTGTATTAGATTTGTACTTTAAACAGGGGTGATGTGGAGTAGGTTTCTCTTTTTTGCACAGCCTTTTGTTTAGATGAGACCTTTTATGCAAATCATTTACATGGAAAATGCTCATTACTAGAGCATCTGTGAAATACAAGGCAGGTTCTTTTTTTTTTTTTTTTTTTTTTTTTTTTTTAAATGCAGAATATTCTAAGGAGAGTACAGATAATTGATGAATTATAATTCCCAAAACTATAGGACCCTTTCCCAACCCTTCCGCACCAAAAAAAGTCTCTGAAATCCATTAAGAAATTGGAGATTAATTGGCTCGTGTAGCAAGCAGGGCTAGGGAAATGATTGTCCCCTCTTTACTATGGTAAAGTCTGGTGAGGCTGCACCTTGTGTGTTCAGTTTTGGGCCCCTCACTATATCAAGGACATTGGAGTGATGGAGCATGTCCAAAGGAGGGCAAAGAAGACAGTGAAAGGCCTGGAGCACAGACCTTACAAGGAGCAGCTGAGGGAGATGAGCTTATTTAGTATGGAGAAGAGGAGGCTCAGGGGAGATCTTATCACTCTCTATAACTACTTGAAAGGAGTGATGTGGGAGTTGATCTCTTCTCCAGAGTAGGAGAGGAGATCCTATTGTCTAGGACAACAGGAAATGGCCTCAAATTGCACCAAAGGAGGTTCAGGTTATATTTTAGGAAAAAATTCTACATGGAAAGAGTAGTTAAGCATTGGAACAGGCTGCCCAGGGAAATGGTGGAGTCACTTTCTCTGGCAGGTTCAAGAAACATATAGACGAGGAAGTTAGGGACATGGTTTAGTAGGCATGGTATTGAAGGGCTTATGGTTGGACTTGATGATCTTAAGGGACTTTTCCAACCATAATGGTTCTATGATTCTAAATATAACTTTGCCCATGAAGAGAATTGTCAAATAATATTATGAATCTTTTAGTATGTCTGAGCAATACTACTTGGTTCTAGTAGGGTCTATAGCTTGATTGGAAAATACAATAAAAAGATAAACATTCTATAATTTAAACTCTTTAAAGTTATTCTCACCAGCTGTAATGCTAGGTCCAGAAACTCCAAATGCATGCAAATTTGATTCTAAAACACAAATTTACAACAGAATAATTAATATTCCTGGGTGTGAACAGGCAAATTCAAAGCAAAATTGAAAATCAGATAGGATATTTAACTGTGGATAAACTTCTTTGTATAATGTAACAAATCAGAGATATCTCTAATTTCCTTTCAGATCTAATAAAAAGTTAGAGCAAATGCTTGTAATTTACATTTAAAGCACTAATACAATAGGGAATTGGGCTTTTTATTTCAGAAAACCATTTGAAAGTGACAGGGAAATATTTTTGCACAGCCCAAGCCAAATTACTTGTACATTTAGGGTTATATCTCCTAAAACATTAATAATGAGTATTCTTAAGAAAATTTTTATTGTAAGATCTTATTGAAGCTTTAAGAACTTGTACCATATGACCTGATTCTATCCTGAATACATAATGCATAATCAAAGTGAATGTTTTGCAATTTCACTGACTTTTCTCTTATCCAGAATATCTCATTCTGACTATCTTTTAGCAATATGTTAAATACCAATAATTAGCCAGTGAATCATAAGTATCATAAGTGTAAACCTATTTATGTCCAAGAAAAACTTGGGGATAAGTATAATACGCTTTTTATTTATTGTTTGTTTGTTTGTTTTTGTGGATGTCAATAAAAATATTATTTTGCTACAGTAAAATACAGTCAGCTTTGACTGTCGATAACTTGACTGTAAGCCTAGCAATCAGTTGGCCTGGTTCTTAGGAATAAAACATAGTAGTAAGGAATTGAAGAGTATCTGCTGAGCACCACATGCTTAGCTTGCAGCAGCTGAGAGGGTTACTCTCCCCTCTCTGTCCTCCCAATATGCGTCCGACCCGTTGTTCAATCAGTTTTCAAACTGCTGCCATTAAGAGCAGGCATTTTGCAGCGTACCAGAACTAGGGACAAGGGACAGTTTATCTGCTCAGAGGAAAAAAGGCCTTCCTTTCCTGACCTTTAGCAAATGCCAGCTGAACTTGTGAAACATTTTCTTTGAACCTTAATAAGCTTTCCAGCTGCATAAGAATATGAGCAAAACAGATGCTCTTATTCTAAAGAAAGGCGGTTGCTAAAATAATCCATAGAAGCTCATATTAGCAGATTTTCTCCATATTTTTGTTAATTTGTTTTTTCTCTCTTCTTTGAAGTATCGAGGGTGGTTACAGGTGGTTACAGGCCAGTACTGTAGGACTAATGCTTTCCATCAAAAAAAAAAAAAAAAAAATGTTTGGAACTTTTGGCCTCCACAACAGTAACAAGACACAAAGATGTCCATAAAAGCCCAGTTTATACTCAGTTCTGAGGAAAAGCTAGACTGATCTTAAAGTCCAGATTTGACAAGGAATCCTTCTCCATCACCACCATTTTTACCAAGCTGTTCTAGTGTTTCATTACCTTCCCTACTACAGCACTATGTCCTTGTTCCAGATTTTATTTGCCTAATTTCAGTTTATAGACCTTGGATAAATAGCGCACTTTCTCCAACTCGGAGATATGAATCTCATGTGTAAGTAACTATGTAATCAGTCAGTACTCACCCTTTTCATTAATGAGCAAAAACAGCTGAGCTTCATAAGTTTTAGTTATAAAGTCTATTTAACCAGTGCCTGCATTATTTTTGAATTCAAAACTATCATGAATGCAAAACTTATGGCTAAAAAAGAAAAAAATGGACCCAATGTTCTGGCAACAGTTTTACCAGTGCTTCGCTCAACTGGAAATACTGTTTCTCAACTTCTCTTTATATTAAGACATGTGATATTTTATAACAGTTGTTTAATCAGGCAATTAAATTTATTGCAATCATTACATTATTCTCAGTATCTGCTTCACCAATATATGTATCATCCACAGCACAGAAATTCATTGTCTAATTCCCTGAGTTAGGATAGAAGGGGAACTCCCTAAGAACTATTATAATATTATATTAATAGCCATTTATGAGTTTCATTAACAACTTTATTAAAATTGTTGGTAAGCTATTTCTTCACTCATCTAGTATCATATCTTAGCATAATTAATTGTGATTTAATGAGACACCCTGTTCTATATCTCACACAAATCTACTTGTTTCACCCCCTGTTGGCTTTACAAGACAAACTTGTAACACTGGGTTTATTTGACAACACTGACTTTAATGAATTCTTTCATCTAGCCTTTAAATAGCAATAGCTGAATGATATTATAGAATCCTGCAAAAATAGGTATGTATACTTGTAGGTACCTAAAGGCTTAGAGGTTTGGATATTTAAATGTGTATTTTCTCCTAGTTTTAGTAGACATATTTTGATGTATTTGTGTATGGGAAAAGGTTGGTTTTTTTTTTAGTTAGGAAGAAAAGACATCAAAAAAATGTAGGACGCAAAAAGAAGACAGGAAGATTTAAGCACCCTTCCAAGATCACCTAACAACTTCTTATAAGGAAAAAATATTTTAAAGAAGCAACTTCTTATAAGGAAAAAATATTTTAAAGAAGCAAACTGAAAATGGATGGATTACAGTATGAAAATGACTTAGATCTTTCTGTGCCAAATTGCTTTAAAGAGTTGTTTGTAGGCTGTGCAGGAATTTAGTCTCTACTACTCTACTCCATTTTCAATAGATCACATGTTATACCAAGTAGAGCTCCTTTATGATTCCTATGAAATACGCTGGTAGTTCCCAACTGCTTTCCAGTAGATATGCATCACCTCTGTACAGCTAATGACTATTATAACTTAATTCTTCAGAAAAAAAAATTACAGTGAACTGTCCTATAGTTCTTAAAGAGGGAACACTGGTAATAATAAAGCTGCTGATCTGCAGATACATACTTATTTATTTCACAAATTCTCCAAATAAGCTTTTTCTTAAATGAGTGAAACAGATAGCATGGAGCTTATCTCCAGCACCAAGAAAAAGGCAACTCAGTACAGCCAACTCTCCTCTTACAGAAAAACCTGTATGCCAAATCAGTCTGTCAGGCTCATCTTTGTTAATAACTGAGAGAAAAGAAAGACCTAGCAACCTATTATTTGATATACCTTGTCTTCCTTGAAATTTAGGAAGAAATATCACTCAAAGCAAAATACTACTCATAGGTATAAAATTAAATTCTGCTTGTTTTTAGTGATATATTCAAGATAAATATGGATTAAAATTATCATTCATAATTCCATTATTCCTGATAATAGGCTGAGAATGTGACTTTGGATATGTTTCTCACTTTTGGTGTGGTTCATCTTCACCCTTTATTTCTGCAATCTGTGACTGGTGCTCGCTTTATTCTCTTTCTCCAGATCAGTTCTAATGAGACAAAGTATATTTCAGTAAAAGTACACTGAAATAAATGCCCCAAAATCCTTTATTTTCCCACAAGTATGAAAGTCAGTCCTCTAATTTCAATTGCTGCAATATCCTTTTATCACTATCTCCTTTCATTACTCAGATCTATCAGCTACTAGCAACAACAAAAAATCCTAAAATTACCTCGTCAATCATATTTGCCTTAAGTTTTCAATCTAAAGACATTTATCTTTTTTTTTTCTTTTTCCCCTCTCTAACTAATTCAAGCTTGTTTTCTTTACTTTTAGATCACTGAACTGTGTGTATTCTGCTTTTATTCCTTGCCTTCAAACTCTTGGAATTACACAGTAGCACAGAGATAGGGGTCCAGTTATCTGCTTCACTAAACTCACATAACTATTTCTCCATTTTACCTCACATTTTCCACTGAAATTTGAACTAATAGCTTTCATAAACATTTTTATGAGACTCCTATTTGGTTATAAAACATATTTCAGGAAGCATTTCCCAGAAGATTTCACAGAATCACAGAATCAGAGAATCACAGAATATTTAAGGTTGGAAGGGACCTCTACAGATCATCTAGTCCAACCTTCCTGCTCAAGCAGGCACACCTACAGCATGTGGCACAGGATGGCATCCAGGCAGGTTTTGAAGACCTCCAGAGAAGGAGACTCCACAACCTCCCTGGGCAGCCTGTTCCACTGCTCTGTTACCCTAACAGTAAAGAAGTTCCTCCTCACCTGGAGACGGAACTTCTTGTGCTTCAGCTTGTGGCCATTACCCCTCGTCCTATCGCTGGCCACCAGTGAGAACAGCTTGTCCCCTTCCTCCCTGCATTCTCCCTTCCTGAACTTATACATATTAATCAGATCCCCTCTGAGCCGTCTCTTCTCCAGAGAAAACAGGCCCAGCTCACTCAGCCTCTCTTCATACGAGAGATCTTCCATTTCCTTAATCATCCTGGTTGCCCTTCTCTGGACCCTCTCGAGAAGCTCCACGTCCCTCTTATACTGGGGAGCCCAGAACTGCACACAGTACTCCAGGTGCGGCCTCACCAGAGCTGAGTAGAGGGGCAGAATCACCTCCCTCCACCTGCTGGCAATACTCCTCCTGATGCAGGCCAGGATCCCTTCTTGGCCACGAGGGCACACTGCTGACTCATGGTTAACTTAGTGTCAACCAGGACTCCCAGGTCCCTCTCCGTGGAGCTGCTTTCCAGCAGGTCGAACCCTAATCTGTACTGATGCCTGGGGTTATTCCTCCCCAGGTGCAGGACCCTGCACTTGTCCTTATTGAACCTCATGAGGTTCCTCTCTGCCCAACTCTCCAGCCTGTCCAGGTCCCTCTGGATGGCAGCACAGCCCTCTGAAGTGTCGGCCACTCCACCCAGCTTGGTGTCATCTGCAAACTTGCTCAGGGTGCATTCCGTGCCCTCGTCCAGGTCATTGATGAAGAAATTGAACAGCACTGGGCCCAGCACTGACCCCTGGGGGACACCACTGGCCACAGGCCTCCAACTGGACTCGGCCCCATTTATCACCACCCTCTGAGCTCTGCCATCCAGCCAGCCCTCAATCCACCGCACCGTGCACTCGTCTAGTCCACTCTCCCGGAGCTTCTCTATGAGGATATTATGGGAGACAGTGTCAAAAGCCTTGCTGAAGTCAAGGTAGACAACATCCACGGCTCTCCCCTCGTCCAGCCAGCCTGTCATCTCAGGCTGAATCTATGAGTCTAGCCTGTCATCCCAGGCTGAGTCTATGAGACTTTCCATGAGTCTACTGGATATGAAAAGAATTTCTATATATTTGCTTCATCTTTACTTATATTATAAAAGATAAAATGTAAATAAGTATACAAATATATTTTACACATGCATATACACATGCAAACATAATATATTTTTATATATATATGTATGAAGTATATTAAAGGCATATATGTATGGAAGATTGAATATTTAATTTGTTTGTGTCTTTCCATACTTTTCACGCAGCTCCTTTTCTTGGGGCCAGTGAATAAAAGAGGTTAGTAACATCACTTCCCATGTTTATCATCAGTCTGCAGTTTCCCCTGATTCACCTCTGTTCCTTGTCCTCAGTATTTCAGGACAAATCTCAAGTCATATGACATGTCTTCACACCTCCTAACACTGTGTGGCAGCAATCGCTGGGTGTTACAATAACATTAATAATAACAGGGTCAATAATGACAGTGAGAAAATCATTTCAAAATTTCTGACCCAAGCAATAGCAAAAGCTGCTGACACAAAAACAAAAGAGATATGTGCACTACACTATACTGAACAAAACATATTACTTTTGACCTACTGTGAAGATTATTGTGATTTGATTTCCATTAAGGGAATTCACTGGGAAGCACTTAGGTCTGTCATCAACTGAAATAGGAGTTCAGAATCAAACTATAATTTTACTTTAACAAATATAGACACATAGGTATCTGCATTAAAAACTTTTCTTTAAAGAAATATCTGCTTCATTTGGCATAGTCCAGTATGTGCTGATTTAATCACAAAACACAAGCAGGCTAATACTTAGTAGAATAATGAATTATCTTAATGGCATTGTCTGTGCTGCTACACATAGACATAGCTCTGAAGAATTTCCTCTGATTAAGAGGCTTAAAGAGAACTAAAGTCTTGCTATCAAGTGTCTTGGAAAAAAGCTTTGTACAAAAGCTTTTCAACATAGGAATAGAAGCTCTTCATGCACAAGATCCCACCAAACAAAATTTATATTTGGACACATGAGAGAGCAAATCAACTGCCTGACCATTAGCTGTCCTTTTAAAACAAATCCATCATGAGAGAATATCCAACAGCTAAGGACACCAAGATAGGAGTCACAAAAATAACGCTAAAATTATTAAGAACCAGACAGGGAAAAAATAAATACAGTGAATGGTTGGTAATGATGTAAATAAAGAAATCAATGGCTTTTTTTCCTTTTTTTTTTTTTTTCTCAAATATGTGCTGTGATTTATTCCATGGTTATCATGTAAGTTGGAAAAATAAACTATCTGATTCATTGTCACGTTCAGCTGTAATTTGGACATGGGTAGTGAACCTGTCATGAAGTCAGAATTAAAGATTCAGGGTTGTAGTAGTTCAAGCAAATACTGCTTGAAGTCTTTCATAGTGTTAGAAATAAAATTGTACTTTCTTGTTGAGTATGTTTTGTTGCTGTTGTTGTTTGGCAAGACACACCATCTGTGTGTTATTCATGACATCATTTATTCCCTTTTGGGTAGAGGGACAGGAACAGACACATTCTCATAGAGCTCTGATTCTCACTTGCGTCCCAATCCTCTATGAGTGCATGAAATGGCTGAGTGATTGTTATTCTGCATTCTCCTTCACAGTAACACAATGGCATGCACTGTCAGAAACTACATACTCTATTAGTACAATCTGTTCTTTATAGTACAGTTTGAAGATTTTATTGAAAATATTTCAATGAAATATTCAAATGAAAAGGGAGTTGACATGGAAGTTATTTAAAAATTTCGGTCTTTGACCTGCATACCCCAAAATGACAAAGAAAATAGGAACAACAAAATAAGTCATATTATTGTGTTCAGCCCAGACAGGAAAAAAAAAATCAAGTTCCCTTTTTATTTAATGCATATTTCACTATTTTAAAAAAGCAAACTCTCATTGTAGGGTCTTCCTATTACATCTGATTACTTTTTTAAGAAGAAAGACACAGATCACACTGTTTTTGAGATGAAATCAGTATTTTGAGAGAGAATTTCCAAATGAACCAAAGATCATTTTTTCTTGCAGTGCAGTCTCGTATTTTCATCACATCTTATGATTTAAAAAGAAAATATATTTATGGGTTGGTATTTATTGGTGAGATTTACTATAAAGAAAGATCCACATAGCTTTCCTTTGAAATACATCTGCTCTTTTTAATCTAGCAGATATCAAGAACAGTGAGAGAAGTACAGTCATATGAGTATATATACATTCAGAAGATGATGGCAAAACAATTACTGTTATGCTATGAACACATAAACAAAACACTTTGTGTTTTGGGAAATAAATATAACAAATATCCAATTAAAAAAAAAAAGATGTCATAATATAATTTTAATTCCATATGTAGACATACTCTAAAAAAAACAATAGTTTTATGAATTTTATGACCTTGGTCACAAGTCAGGAAAGTTGATAGAATGTTGGCATCAACACTGCAATCAGAGAGAACTTTCCATGCCCTGGGAATATTCTAGCTAGCATGGGAATAGAATTGCAAATTTTACCAGGTTATTCTTATCATGTCCTTAACTTGTTTCAATACTCTGCATGGCTGAAAAAAAATATTTGAAGTCTCTCATTCTTCATCTAAATTTTCTGACCATGACTGAGAGCAAAATGTATTATATAAGTTTAATTGATATTTATTGTGATGCATATCATAATACATTAGCAATAAATCCGGCATAGAGGTTTTACTTAAGACATAAAGCAGTCATCTTATCCTTTGGTAATGGATGAAGAGACAGGAGAGGTTCTTGCATCTTATTTGAGCCAGTAGCTTTCTAATGAGCAATCTTGCTATGAAATAAGGTAAATACTGATGGAGGTGACACTTGTTCTTTAACAGCAGCCACAACTATTATAAATTATGGAAATGAACTGTCAGAAGCAGTTTTGTAGATTGATTATTACATTTTGACAGAGAATATCAACTACCACTCAATTCTAGCATTAGTCCTAATGACTCTGTCAAGCCAGATTTGAGTTATTTCATGCAATTTGTAATACCTTGATTTCTTTGCGGGTTCTTGAAAGATATACACAGTGTTACTAAAGGGATTTAAGACATCACAGAGTAAGCACTATTCTTATTTGTCCAAAGCACAGCTACATTCACAGAAGCAAATAATACAAGCCAGAAGCATGCAGCATTCTTTTATAATGTGAAGAGTATCAGGCAGAAGGCTCATGCACTTGGTAAGCAGTGCTGGTGGAGTCCTTATTCTGCTCTTTGCTCCACAGGAGCTCTGTGATGACTAGGGGTCTAATGTTTACTAAAAGGTGGACGGGGTAAGATCAATCAGACTGGTGGGTTTTTTCTACTTATAATGGTATATGAAGCAAAAATCAACCTAAGTTACTTATGGATTTTTCTATTCTCCTCCAATATGCACATGACATTAGGGCAGTGCTTTAAATTAGACACTTGTAAATTAATACTTCAGTTCTTACTGTAAGACTATTATTTCTGCTCTAAGACCAAAGAAACTTATTTATATTTTAAACAATTATTGTTTTTTTCTGTGTATGTGGTTATACTCTGGTTGTACATTTTTCTACCAGTTTTATATCTTTAGGCAGATATATATCTTTAGGCAGTTTTATATCTTTATCCAAAGGCAGAAGTAGGAAATAAACATTGGTACTATTGAAATATTTGATGTTAGACATAAGCCAAATATCATCAGGAAAACATAAGAGAAAGCTATTCTTATGAAGTCCTTGCCACTTTATTGAATTGATGATATTCACATTTTTGAAAGATGATTAGCATTTATTTTAAAAGTTTCCTAAAATAAGAATAATAATATTCATCCTATTTATCAATTTTTGTTCTCCAACGGGATTTGTTACTGAGTCTTAGCACATGAATCCTTCAGAATAAAGCTTAAAAAAATCTTATAGGAATAAAGTAATAAGAAAACAGTAATATTAATCTTTATAAGATTTATAAATTATTCTAACTTTAGAAATGAATATAGGATTTTTTAAAAAAATTAAATATTCTAGATTCAGAAGTAGGATAAAATAGAGAAATGTATTTTGTGTTTAAAAAAATGTGTAGAGCAGGTAATAACAGGAACATTTAGTTATGCAAAAAAAATTCATACACATGCATATGTGTGTACATACGCACACAAATGTGTATATGTATGTATTTTAAGATCAAAGATGCACTGTAGTTAAAATAACAACATTGATACTGTAGGTTCCTTTACATACGCTTTGTGCTCCATTCAGAAGAGTAGTTATGATTTCACAGAATCACAGAATGGTTAAGGTTTGAAGGTACCCCTAGAGATCATCTAGTCTAACCCCTCTGCTCAAGCAGGGACACAGATCACATGGCACAGGACCAAATCCAGGTGGGTTTTGAAGACCTCCAGAGAAGGAAACCACAACCTCCCTGGGCAGCCTATTCCAGGGCTCTGTCACCCTCACAGTGAAGAAGGTCTTCCTCACATGGAGATGGAACTGCCTATGTTTCATAGCCATTGCCCCTTGTCGTATCATTGGCCACCACCAAGAAGAGTTTGGCCTCTTCCTCTCTACATTCTCCCCTTGGGTATTTATACATATTGATCAGATTCCCTCTCAACCTTCTCTTCTCCAGAGAAAACAGACTCAACTCACTCAGTCTCTCCTCATACAAGAGATCTTCCATTCCCTTAATCATCTTGGTTGCCCTCCACTGGACCCTGTCTAGAAGCTCCATGTCCCTCTTATGCTGGGGAGCCCAGACCTGCACACAATGCTCCAGATGTGGCCTCACCAGAGCTATGTAAAGGGGTAAAATCACCTCCGTCCACCTGCTGGCAACACTCCTCACGATGGGGGCCAGGATCCCATTGGCTTTCTTGGCCACAAGGGCACCCTGCAGGCTCATGGTGTCAACCAGGACTCCCAGGTCCCTCTCTGCAGAGCTGCTCTCCAGCAGGTCAACCCCTAATCTGTCCTGGTGCCTGGGGTTATTCCTGCCCAGGTGCAGGGCCCTGCACTTGACCTTGTTGAACCTCTGCCCAACTCTCCAGCCTGTCCAGGTCCCTCTGAATGGCAGCACAGCCCTGTGCAGTCTCAGCCACTCCACCCAGCTTGGTGTCATCTGCAAACTTGCTCAGGGTGCACTTTGTGCACTCATCCAAGTCATTGATGAACAAATTGAACAGCACCGGGCCCAGTACTGAACCCTGGGGGACACCACTGGCCACAGGCCTCCAACTGGACTGTGCCCCATATATAACCACCCTTTGAGCTCTACCATCCAGCCAGTTCTCAATCCACCTCACTCTCCACCCACAGTCCACACTTCCTGCTTTGGAAATGTTTTTAAAGGTAGAATAGCCACATACAGCACAAATGTAGCTTATATTTAAGATCACTGTGATATGAAAGCAAATATTATCTCCTATATCTTTTACATTTTAAGAAAAACATCAGATGTTCTGGGGTTGTCTAAACTACAGCATCTAGAAGCACCTTGGGCATGCACTACCTTCAGAGTAGGGCAGGTTTTAAATACGTATCAGTCAGACATCCATGTTTTTTCCATCAGACATCCATGTTTTTTCTATCTTGTTCCCAGTTTTTCTACAAAGAAAGGGCTTATATACCTCTCAAATGGGAGTTGTAGGTCTTTTTGGGGAGGAATTGAAATCTCAGCACATGCTACAGTGTGCAACTCCTCACATTTTCTGTGAGCTGTCTAGCAAGATACCTTAGTGGTTGGACACAAAACCAAGATTAGACTGAGGACTAATATCAGGTTGTTCTGAAAAATGAAAGCCAACTTTCAGCCAAACCACAGCTGAACAAATTTTTTCCATTGCCAAGCACTATTGTTCTTGTGTATCAAAAGGAAATTTTCTCAATTAAATACTCAACTGTATGAATCCATGAGTGAATGTGAATAGAGGAAAGGAAGACAAAAATACACTCTTTTTTTTCTATTAGAAATAGCTGTTGCAGATGTGTTCTTCCACACTGCTTTCATTTTAGAGGTTTTATTGAGAATTTGTTTTGATTTTGTATTCTTTGTGTGTGTGACAGAGCTGAAAAGCTTCCTAGGAGTAATGGAGTGACCAGCGATACCCTGAGGAGTGCATGAAAACAGAGAGAGGGGTTGCTAAGACTCTGACTTTGAAGAGAGTAAGAATAGGACTTATTCCTGCTAGCAAGCAGGAAACAAGGCCCTGCACTACAGGGCAAAACTGGAAGCCCTTAAACTCAGAGAAGGGTCACCAAAGATGTCTAGGAGCTGTTGCTAAATAAAGGACTGCTCAATAGCAGTTCAGAGAGAAAAACTAGGGATCACAGAATCACAGAATATTCAAGGTTGGAAGGGACCTCTAGAGATCATCTAGTCCAACCTTCCCGCTCAAGCAGGCACACCTAGAGCATGTGGCACAGGGCGGCATCCAGGCGGGGAATCACACAAGGACACACAGACCAACAATGCCTGGCATTGAGGATCTCAAAATACTCATGAGTTTTTGTGCTGTGTCTCTCATACAGGAGAATGGACTCAAGGAAACCTCCAAATAAATCAACAAAAAATGGAGAGTGATTCAGATTAATGAAATGCAGTTTGCACAAAATTCAAGTGCAGTTCCAAAGCTCAAGTGTCTGTCAAAATCTTTCAACTGAAAAGTGCTATGAAATTTTGAATAGTTTTTTAAATGAAAACAAAGGTGGATCAAGATCATAAGACCTTTTATTTCTAAGTTTTCATCAGTTTCAGTGCAAGGTTGTATTTTAAAAACTTGATCCATCTCATTTTTTTCTTCATTTTCTCTTCCGTTACAGAGAGAAAGATAGAAAAATGCTTCACATGAGAGGCCAGCTTTATTTACCAACCCTTTTCCCCAAACCAAATTATTCAAATCATAAAGATTATGGAGTTCCTTAAGCTGTCTTATCTGATTGCCATCTTATACTGCCATTGTTCTCATTTTTGTCTTGAAGATATTTACTTCCAAAGCTGCTAAGGACATGGATCAGGATTTTCAAAACTGCTTTAACACAAATTCACACTCATACACAAAAACTTTGCCAGACAAGTATAATTAATAATAAATTAGCTGGTAAGTATAAAACATTTTCTGCCACGCTCTACTGTGTTATTTATATCTATTTTCTGAAAGTATCAATTCTATGCACTGTACTTGCTGGTAATTATGGTATATTGCTGCAGCGTAATTACACTTGTCTAATAAAAGTACAACGGCAAGAGTAGAGCTTGACTAGAGGTTGTACTTCCAGAGAGAATTAAGGTTTTCTCACATTGAGTTAATTACAGGAAGAAGCATTTACAGGTAAATGCATTTGTGTTACAAGTTCTGCCTGTAAAATTCTTTCATGATAGTTCCTATAGACAAGAAGACATAAAGAATTCATTATTATAAGCCTCCTAACCTGCAGCTCACAACATTCCATCAAATATATTGCATTAATTCCAGTGGGTTAAAACAGACAGCGCTATAACAACAAATTACATCTTGTCTTAAAAATGTAAGCTGAACATTCACCTTCCACAGCAATATTCATTGAATTATTCTGAATTTATGAGTGCCATAAAGGAGAGAGAATGTCCTTTCCAAGTATTTTTATTTTTGTTCTTGAGGATGCTATGGTGAACTATATACCTTCTGAGAAATGGCATGCTGACTACTACTATTTTTACTGATAGAAAGAATCCCTAATTCAAATTAAAGTAGTCTTTAAAACTGCCTAAACAAGAAAAAAAAAAAAAAAAAAAAAAAAAAAAAAAAAAAAANAAAAAAAAAAAAAAAAAAAAAAAAAAAAAAAAAAGCTAATCAGATCTAAATGGTTAGGATAGGGAACGGCTGGAAAGAGAAAGAGAACTAAACTTGCATCTTCAAGATTCCTCCCTGTGCTATTGCACCATTAGGAGATATCTCAAGAATTTCTTAAGTTTTGGAAACATAAACACTGAAAAAAAAAAATGCTGGTTCTCAAACTGAGAACCAAGAAGAGTCTCATTGTGCTACAGGGTTAACACAGCAGCACAACATAGCAAAGTGGTTAGATCCTTCAGCGGTTAGATCCTTCATTTCCTGAGCAGACTTTGAGGAAAGCAAAATCAGTGCCTGGTGAGTTTTAGTAGAACAATATATCTTGCTTTATCCACATCTCTCACATTTGCCATCTTCTGACACAAATCTCATTGACTGTTCTTGCATTCTTTCCCTCATTAATGGTAACCTTTGTACAGTTGTTTTATGTATCATTTCTTTTTAAGAACTTCAAATTAATGCAAATTATAAAAGTCAAAAGGTTTAGTATATAAATAAATAAATATATAAATAGAGAATATCTTAGCATTGATTCATGAGTAATAAATGGAATGGAAAATATATTTCAGAACTTCCAGATATTTACCTTCTATCCTTCCAAAAACGGGTCAACACCAAACAGAGTTATTGAAGCTTTTCTTTTTTTTTTTTGTCCTCCAGTTTAAGGTCTTTACCAACCCAGACTTTCAAGATTAATTTGGAATGATGTTAAATGGTTCAAAAGTAATACCTCATAGCTCAAATAAAAAGGAATCAATGAATAACAATCTATAATTAATTATTAATATATTTTCATTATTTGCATTATCTAGGTATTAATAGATCCTTTAGGTGCTCTACAAATGCAATGAAGTGGCCTACCACAAAGAATTAAGATTCTAAATTTCTCCATACATTTAGGATGAAGACAAACAATATATTGAATTATAATTTTTCTTCTCATGTTTTCATTTCAATGATTTAAGCATTAATATTTGATTTAGCTATAAAACCTTTATTTTAAAGGGGAAACAACAGCAAGAATGTTAAAAAAATAAAACAGCATTATTAAAAAGCATAAGTATTATAGAAAATAATGTGCACAAATCTTGAAAGTGATTATTATGCTAGTTTACAAAGAAGGGTATGTTTGCCTCTTATGAAATTTTCTTTTAAATTGCTCAAAGACTGTTTTCACATGCAGTATTTATATAAAGATTTTCCTTGGAGTGAACTAGGTAGCAGATGTACAACATCAAGAAACAGAAGCCCTAGAAACGATATATATGGAATGTAGATTGATATAAGTGATTGAAGAAGTTAGAAAGCCATCTACAATGCTACTAATGGTATGCTTGGTGATTTTGAATAATTAACTTTATTAGCTCCCTAGAAATGAGAACATTACATGCAGAGCTGCCTGCAATTACCATATGTCGGACGGCCACCTAGTGTGATGATACTTCACAGCATTAAAATGTTAAAAAGCATACTGCTGAGAAACCCAGCTTTATGGAATAATTCCAGAACAGCTAAGGATTATAGCTGAGCACTTGAGGATGTCCCTTACATGGCAATAAAAGGTATATCATCAATGGATTTGAAGTGCACAGAGGCTGAATAGACCTCCTCATGTATTACCCGCAGAGTAGTAATGGGAGGGAATAACTGGAAACCTCAGTACCACTGCTGTCAAAATCCCATTTCAACCATCAGGACTATACACAATGTATTGTGAGAATGCAGACATTAGGTAGAAGAGGTTAGTGATATTGAAAAGTACATATGGTGACTTCATAGATAAATCAGTTTCAGGGGCCACAAGAGAAAATAGATGAAATCAGCAATGAAAGATTCAGGAAAGGAGTGGAAGGATATTGGAAACACATAAGGAACATGAACTCTGAAATTTCCAACAATGAAGATATTATTTGATGCTAATTATTATGTAAGTCTGACTAACAAATAATATATTCATAGTATTTTGAACTGTAAATATACATGTAGGGAGATAGTGCTTTCAAAGTTGCCAGTGAAACTCTAGCAGCTCTATATGTGATAAAAGAGCAAGTTTGTAAAATTTGTAAAAAAGTATGCCATTAGATACAGACATATCAAGAATATAATGCAGACAAACAAAGGTCAGTTAAGAAGGATGCTCAGGGAAATAAGGGAACTCATTTCCCCTCTATATCAGTATCTAGTTGTATAGCAGTATTCCAAATTCTTATGGTTAATACTTCTGAAGAACAGGCTTATCCTGAATTAAAATAGACAGTGACACAAAAAGTTCAATTCCTCTAGAAGCAAAACCAACTAAACATCTGTTTCACTCAAAGCAAATACGAGAGAAATTAGAGTGGTGCCATCATGAGTTCTCTGTAAGGCCTCTGAATTGATGGAAAGACATTTATTTATTTATTTATTTATTTATTCATTCATTCATTCATTTATTTATTTATTTATTTATTTATTTATTTATTTTCTGGGAGAGCTCCTAGGAATGTTGTACAGTTCCTGAAAATTAAAAGACAGAGAAAGCCACTGGAGTAAGAACAGCACTGAAGAGCAAGTATTTCAGGCTTATGGAGGCAGATGGCCCTTTTTTTTTTTTTTTTTCTGTTTGGCACTGCACAGCACTACTGAATTGTTTGTTTGTTTTTCTAACTAAGGACAACTGAAATAATTTAATTTATTTTGTAAGTCTAAAGAGTCAAAGGCCCTGTGTTTGATTTGAAAGGACTCTGGCAAAATGTCACCTTCAGACTTGATCCTAAAGACATGATCCTGTCTGTAAAGCAATGCATAAAGACTTGTTGATGTCAGTAGGAATTCTTAATGCAATACGTATTCAGGATATTAGTTCCTACTACTTCACTGCTTATACTACTCATTCACACTCTTTTTACCTAAACAGTCATAACTTCATTGATTATGCAGCACAGAATTAGAAAATGATTGAGGTCATATATTTTCTTTGAGACTATATCTCAAATCATTACATAAAAGAGTCTTAGTAAAAAGTGTCCTTTTTTGCAAGTAAATACAAGATATATCGTTTTTGTTTTTCTTGAGAATCTGATTTCAAATGAGGCCACTACTTTTAGCTAAACAGAAGGATGATTACTTGAGCAGAGCTATAAAGAGACATCTAATTTTTAATACTACCTTTATCTTCAACTAATGAGCAGACTCAGACAGAGACACTACAGACAGCTATTGCCATAGATAAAAAGTAGACAGCTACTCTGTGCAAAGAGACATCATTATCATCAGTTCAGAAGATCAAAAACAATTACAGTTTTAGTAAGCACAGTCTTTTGAGTGGTTATCATACCAATAAACACTAAATTATCTCTCCTTTGTCTAGCATTTCTCTGGACATGCAGGAGTGAATTATTAGAACATGAGACTCCAAACTGTTTACTATTCCTGTTTTGTACACAGTAGAACAGCATATTTCTTATGTACTTTATGAAATAGATAACCATTTCTGACCTCTACAATCACCTACATAATAAACCAAATTTAATACACTGTTACATTTCTTAATGGTACAAGTTTTAAGCCAGCATTACAGAAGTCTGAAACTCTCTAATTAAAGAATATGTAATTAAAGATTAAAAGAATGATCATAATAATTAGGAATTAATCTTTTATCTACTTCATCTGAGTTAAAGTGATACTTCTACTGTTTGCAATGAATTTAGATGACAGACTAACTACAAATGAATTATTCTATTATAAACCCTAAAGGATTTGAGGAGTTATGGTAAGAATAAAGATTAAGTCATACAACTTCAGAATTTCTCTTTGGAGTCTCGTGTCATGCAACTGACACAGATAATGGAGAAATGTAGCTCTAGAAGATTTACCTGTAGTGGTCAAGATATTCTGAGATCTCAAGACAAATTGATACAAAAGGATAAATTAACCATTTCCTGTATTATCTATCAATATATATATAACAATATATATCAAATAAAAATGGCATAAAAGCCTTAACCTATATGTTCTTAGTTCTTCCTGTAGCAGTCTTACCAAAAAAAAAAAAAAAAAAAAAAAAAGCTAAAAAACTGCTGGTGAAGATAATAAGAGTATTCATGTGAGGTCCCTTCTGCTATGAAATATCCTGTAATCTTACTTACAATCAAACACATGCACATACTATTCCAGTAAAAGGGCTTCAACATCAGGTAAGAAAGCAAGAGTTACATTAAAAGACTCAGTAAGAAGTATAATATCAATTACCTCTTCTAATTTTTATGAATGGAACACTGTCTTGCAGACACAAGAAAAATAGAGCACAACTTCTCACTCTTCAAGGTTATAAAATAACATGGAAAAAGATACTTAGTTTTCAATAGAGGCATACTTTTATAACCTTTTTATGCTATACATACAGCAGCGAATAAGATGAAGACAAGCAATTTTGTCTCACTGGTGAAAGAAGTGACATTCAACATTTAATCAGATCAAATATAGCAAGTATACAATGAGACAAAACTATAAGTAATAAGAACTGCAGCTGTAACTGTTTCCAGTTGTTCCTAATTTTTACTCTCTTGCTCCACTATACTAGTGGAGTCATTGAATACAGACGAAGATCTAGCTAAATCTGTTTATGATAGTTAACTATACTAGTATGAAGATCTTAATACTTCCAGTATTGTGCACCATGAGAATCAGTACATTCATTTAAGCACCCAGAAGACTGTCTGAATGATTCCCTTAAAAAGAAAATAACATGTACAGATGTGAATTGTGTTAGTTACTTCACTTGCCTAGAGCTACACCTTTGCCTCCTTACCTTATCTGACCTATTTTCACATGTGATGAAAGGATTTTCCATAACATCATTGACATTATTAGCATAGGAAGATGCCACTGAACATGCATAGATTAACATAGCTAACACAAAGGAATATAGAGGGATGACCTGAACTGTTAAATCTCATTTCCTGATGTTTGGTTTCCTGATGTTTACACACTAGACAGTTTGGAGGGAACCACAGACATCTACACTTCTATTTGCAGCAAGGCACTTTTAATATACAGCACACATGTATGTTTAATATCTGTCTAAAACAGATTTCAGACCTACAATGAAGGACCATGCAGCAGAGGCCCATCCTCTGTATCCTATCTTCTTCTAGTGGTAAGTGATTTTCATGGTGATTATTGTTTTATTAGAAATTTCTTGTGTGCCTGCATGTATCAACAGTGTCATCATATAGACATACATCCTCCCTTTTTTACATGCAAACCTGAAAATAAGCTTGAACTAAGTCAACATTAAGAACTAGCCTGAAGGTCTTTTGACAAAGGCTAAGGATATATAGCACTGCAGTCAGCTGTGAGAAGTTGAAAAGGGGTATATTTCCAGGATTCATGTTAAATTTAGTTTTGACATCTTCATTAACATTCTGCAAGGTGCAATAGAAAGCACATTAATGAAACTGACAGCTAAACTGGGAAATGTTGCAACAAGGACAGAGAAGCGGCACAAAAACATATAGGGATTTTAAGTACAGAAAATAAATTGTGACTGGAAATTTGCAAACCGTAACAATTCAGTACTACCTAACATCCATCCAAAGATGGAAGCATCAATGCCAAAAGATTTTTAGATATTGAGTTAAATGAGAGTAAAGCTGGTAACAACTCAACTACTACCGGAGATGAAGATCCAACCATGTGCAACTACTCATCACCGTGATTTTAATTCCCCTCATACCTAGCCTAATAGATCAGGAAAGATATATTCATGCCTTAACACAGATAGAGCCATAATTAAATATAGTTTATTTATCAAAATCAGATTGAGATATCCAAGAAGGTCATTGACTGATGACCTCTAAAAGACTTAGAGGACTGACTGAGGAAAAGTAAAATATTTAAATGTGTTTTTGGTAAGAGGTTAGTATGGGAGAATATCAAGCAACCTAAAAATATCCTATGAGGAATATCAAGAAAAAAGGAAGTTTTTCGAGTTTCTATAAGTACACAAATCAGGGAGTAAATTACATGAAATTATGAAATTGAAAATTCAGAACCAAGGTGGTACTTTCCAAGACTGAAGTCTATTAAATTTGGGGAATTGTCTCTCAATGAGAAATAATGAGATTTCCATTACTCTGGCAAACTTGCATTAAATAAGCCAGTCTAAGTTTACAATGGGGAATAGTTTCCCTATGGCAAGGAGATGGACTAGATGACTCTAAAATCTCTTTTTCCATCCCTGGCTTTTACGATGCAAAGGAAATCATCTGGAAATACAGATTGCAATAGGAAATGTCTTCTTTTTAATGGATACAGATAAAAGCACTTTCCAGATAATGTCCTCTTCCTTTTATTTCCCCTCTCTGACTGCACATTATCACACACTTCTTTTTTTTTAAAAAAAAATAATAAGAAACAAAAAAAAAAAAAAAAAAAAAAAAAAAAAAAAAAGTCATACCTTGCCTAAAAGGGTAACATATTTTTTTTCACTGGGGAAGAAACTACCTGTTTTTCTTTATGTAAATATGTTGTATATATTTAAAATGAAAATATTATAAATATATATATTCTCCAATGAGAATTCAAGTGAGTGTAAAGAAAATAAAGGATAACAGAAGGAAAAAAGAAGAAAAGTCATTGCACTTAATCACACATATTTAATTTATCTAAAGTTAAAATCTATTTAAGAGCTCAATATTCCAGATTTTTTTCATTAGAAAATATTATAGTCTGCTGGAAATACAAGTGCATACGTGGAGTTTTATTTATTTATACTTTTAAGATAATTCAGTTTTGCAAGGCTATATTTTTCTACATTTAAAATGCACAAATACACAGCTACTTTTGACAATAAAAAGGTATATTCTCTTGAATTCTATGTCTCTGTATTCTACGTCTATGTCTATGTCTATGTACTCTACAGCATATACAGTGCTGCAAAGTAACTAAAATTCAGGAAAGTTCATTACATTACAGTAGCTTGTACTAGACTCCAGTGCAGTGAAGTTTCCACTCTGAGCATGTTTTGTTCCTACTCAAATGATTAGTTGAGTTCATATTCTTCTCAGTGAAATATTTCTATAAAGTACCTTTGCAAATCTCTTAAAGATATAAATGGTTTGCAATATCTGAATTAGATATCATGTATAGTATGTCATATAGAAAATATTTGAGAGTCTCTGTTCCACGGTGCTAGTGACATTGTGACCACCTGCATTCCTTCACTAGGGCTAAAAGTAAATAGTATTTTAGTTAAGTAGTACATTTTCTAGAAACCCTGATGAGGTTCTATTAAACCACAAAAAAATCTGCGGTGATGTCCAGCATGCTTCTGGGTAGGTTCATGAACATTTTTGCATTCTTAACCTTGCTTGAATGTTTTTATTTATAAATACATTCATGTATAAACGCGTAACAATAATGAAATTACAATGTACATAATATAATTTATATTTTTATATGTGGTTTCAATATATCATTATTTTAAAACCAATACATCTGTTCAGGTATTAGGATTATCTTTTTTTATTAAATAGCATTTGAAATATTATCACCACTTTTAAAATTAAAATTGCTATGTATTCATCAGTTCAGTTATCTCAGAAGTTTAGTTATATGACTATGCATATAGAATTGTGACAGTAAAGTTATTTGTGTAGACAGAATTCTGCACAATGAGTCTTAACATATCAAGCTCATTCCTCAGCCATGAGTCTGACTTTCAGAGCAATGTTTTGAAAATCCTCTGGTGTGTTACAAATATCTTGTTATGTGAATTTGTAGAAACGAAGGGTTCATATGCAAGTCTAAATACAAATACTATTTTTATATTTAAACAGTACAAATATGTATATTTGGAATAACTCCTTTAAAATTTAATAATCAAGAAACAATTAAGTATATGGTTAGATGCATCCACATTCAAGACCCATATATGTGCTCATTTATCATCATTCACTTTGGCTATGCTGAAAAAAAAAATGGAAGAGAAATATGCCAAATGATATTGATTTTTGATATTTGACTTGCATAAGGTGGCAATCAACATTACTTTCTCACAGTCTATTTAGCAAGGCATTCTTTTCAGTGAAAAGATAAAAGGATATCAGATCATTTGGAGAATTATAAATGAGGAAGCAATTACTCTATGTTAGTGCAAAATGTTTAATTTACAGCTTTTTCAAATTTCCTTATCATTTAAGACATTTCGAAGCTTACTCACATCGTTCATCTGTTTAAAAGATATGATAGAGCTAATGTTTGGAAAATAACTGCTGACATTATCTTTCAAGGTATGAGATGCTGTAAAGATTAAACAACAGAAAAAAAAAAAAGGTAGTAGTGCCTGAACAAATTTTAAAAAATGGAGACATACCTCCCATAAAACTGCATTAAGAAAACGGATTTGATGAGGCAATGAAGAAACTAGAGACCAACTTACACCTACCTCATTGTTATTTCCAGACAGCTAAAGCTGTAGGTTATTAACAATTCTATTAGCTATTCTTTATAACAATAATAAAACAGAAGCATGCTTAGTAGCTGACATCTTGCACAAACTTTGCTGCTCAGATATCCTGTAAATCCACATGTTGTTTACCATGCCTCATTCATGCATAAGACTGTATAGACCTGAAAAATAAGTTAAAAGGGTGTCAGGAAAACCAATTTCATCTTCAGAAGATGTAAGATATTTATTCATGAAGACTACAAAGAAAACCATTATCAAAAGGCAAGGGACAGCATATAGGGGCACAACGTGCAAAGTTATCTCTGTTCTTCAATTTGCCAAGGTTATCATCTGAAGGTAGATGATCAACTTATGAGAAAGCATGATTTGGGAAATAGACCCTTAGAATCACATCATTTTGTTTTCAAGCAAAAATCTGGCTTATTTTTGGTATGCCTCAAGTGACTTGCTGACATAGCTCACAGTATAGTGATTTAAATAGACAGTTCTAACCTGATTATAGTAAATTAAATTAATCTGTAATTACAATATAGATCACAATTAAAAGTAACCTGTGATTTTAAATAAATCAGTTCATCATTTAACAAAAATAAAAAGGTTCCTGTCATGTTAATGTATTTCCAAAACCACCATGAATTATATTTCAAATCTTCATTGGTCTATGAAACCAGAGAATATTCAGCCACAAAGCTTCAGTCTTTCTAGTAGAAAGATTCTACTTAGATCCTACACATTATTTTAAACAACACAACATAAACACAGCAGGAGACTAATATATTCTTAATGTATATTTATGCAAAATCACAAATCTGCTTGCACCATGCTTAAGGAACTAAGGGCTAGAAATTAGTTATGTATCAATATACAAAATAAATTATCAGCATCACTGTAAGATAGTCATGCACAATTATGACTAGCAATTAGCATGTATATCAACCACCCCAACTTAACAATTGTTTGACATTTCAGCTAAATTAAGGTAGCTTGAAAACATTACAGCCTTTTTTCTAAGTGCAATAGAGATGTAAGTAGCTCTTATTGTGACTGCTGCCTTGATGGAGAACATTCAGGCAATGTTTGTTATGGGGGACACAGCAGTACCCTTCTGTTGCACCAAAATTTCAGGAGGAGACCTTGGTCCTGCTCCTTGTGTTCTAATTCCCACAGGATTTCTTTGAATTTGAGAAGTGAGAAAGGAACCATGACATGTTCCTGCAGATTCTTCATCTTTCTCAGTAAAGTATTGGTTAATCATATATCTCAAAGATGTAATTCCCATTTGTTCAGTTCTTTCTACCAATGACCGTGAATAAAATTATCCTTTCCTAAATGTTTTCTGATTTTAAAACACTTTTTGTTCAAACAAGTAGAAAACTACCTGAAAAGTGTTCAGGAGAGGAGGATATGATGTCTGTCAGTGGAAATATTTTATGTCTATAAAGGTTGTCATTTCCCTTTTGAGTTATTTGACTTTTTCATTTTGTAAGATACAAAAATAAGTTATTATTTCCAAAATGATTTTTAAATTAAAATGTAAATTTTCCATTAAAAATCATTTCAGCTTCATTTGCTTTTTTGATTTTTCTCAGATGTAATGTCAAAATTGATATAATTCATCAGAAAATATAACTTCAAGTAATCAGTTTTAATTAGGAGAACATTCCATTGTAAATGTCTCAATTACCACTTCTTCTGGGTGCTTTCCTTGGCAACAGACCCAAATAAAACTTCATTTTCCTGAGTCACTCAGCCGTTTTGATAAAACCCAATCTTGGAACCATTCAGGTGTTTTCCTATTTCTAATGGATATAGTGTTGCAATAAAAGCAGGCCAGACATTCTTTATCTGTTAAAATCCAACCATTCCGCTAAGTTTCTATTTTCTTTGAAACATTTGCAAAACTTTTTTTTTTTTTTTTAACAATTGCATAGTTCATCTTTCCAACAGCTTTCAATAGATTGCCATCTGCTTCATTACCTATACAATAAATGACAATGTTTACTTGCTCTTCATCAAAGAGTTCCTCTGATTACTTTTGTAATGAAAAATCTTGACCCTGTATTGACCTGGTGAAATCAAAGGATGAGATTTCAAACCAATTAATATAAAAATCCCATTGCTAAAACATCCTTATTTTTGTCACTACAAAAACAATTACGACATGGATTTCATATGGTGATGACACCATATGAACTGGGCAGAAAGGCAGCCTTTCACCAAAAACAGTTTTTTGTTGCATAGCATAATTACAAAAAAAAAGCCACATAACTGAAAACTCCTTTTCACTCTGCAGTCTTTAAGTGTATCTTTAGACTTGATAGAAAATACACTATTAAATTTTATTGCGGATTGCTCTTTTTAGCTATAAGGTATTTCGAGGAATATTGCACTGCTTCAGATCACAGTAATCACCCAAAGACAGCCGCATCTGAAAGTACAGCTAACAGGCTGTATTTCACAAAAAGCTAAATAGAAGACTTGGGATTTGCTGATTTATCTTGAGTTAAGTATTCTCTCCAAAATATTACTAGTTTTCATGAAATAATCATGCAGTTATCCTGCTGAAGTAGAAAAATGATGCCTAGAACAGTGAGAAATTAGATGTGAGGAAAGATAAGAAATATGAAAAGCTTTTGTCTTCCAGAAATCCAGCCAACTAACAAATAAACACAAATAAATCTGCAGGAGTATGACTCATACTTCGGCCTGATTTTCACAAGGTCAATACTAGCTTCTTTTCCAAATAAGCAGAAGTAAATAGCATTCTAAAACTCAAATTTCACAGGCAGTTGGTTGAATGAGACAACTCACAGAACCACAGAATGGTTAAGGTTGGAAGGGACCCCTTGAGATCATCTAGTCCAACCCTTTTGCTCAAGTCCAACCCCTCTAGGGACATGTAGAACATGTGGCACAAGGTCACATCCAGGCACGATTTGAAGATCTCCAGAAAAGGAGAATCCACAAGCTCCTTGGCAACCTGTTCCAGGGCACTGTCACCCTCACAGGAAATAAGCTCTTCCTCACATGCTGATGGAACTGCCTGTGTTTCTACTTGTACCTATTACTCCTTCTCCTATCACTGGCCACCACCAAGAACAGTTTAGCCTCCTCCTCCCTACAATCTCCCCTCAGGTACTTACACATACTGATCAGATCTCCTCTCAAGTTTCTCTTCTCTAGGCTTAATAGGACCAGCTCGCTTAGTCTTTCCTCATACGATAGATGCTCCAGTACCTTAATCGTCTTTGTCACTCAATGTTGGACCCTCTCTAGAAGCTGCACATCCCTCTTATACTGGGGAGCCCAGAATTGCACACGATACTCCAGGTATGGTCTCACTAGAGCTGAGCAGAGGGGCAGGATCTCCTCCCCCGACCTGCTGGCAACACTCCTCCTGATACAGCTAGGATCCCATTGGCCTTCTTGGCCACGAGGGCACTCCTGCCTCATGGTTAACTTGGTGTCAACCAGGACTCCCAGGTCCCTCTCCGTGGAGCTGCTTTCCAGCAGATCGACCCCTCTTTTGTTCTGATGCCTGGGTTTATTCCTCCCTAGATGCAGGACCCTGCCCTTGTCCTTGTTGAACCCCAGGAGATTCCTCTCTGTCCAGCTCTCCAGCCTGTCCTGGTCACTCTGAATGGCTGCACAGCCCTCTGGAGCTGTTTGCTGTAATCTGCTCACTTGCTTATGTTGCACTCTGTTCCCCCGTCTACATCTGACTTCAGCCTTCAAGAAAGTTATATTCCATATACATTACTATGAAGTTTATGTACATATGAACCATAAGATCAGTAGGAGTTAGCCAGAAGGAAAAAAAGAAAAGTGCAATTACAGGGCACTCAATTAGTGATATTAGAAGGAGTAGCTGATAGAATAAATACTATAGCTTATAGCATAAACTTCCACAATATTTTTAGATGTTATTGAAGATATTGCTGTGAAACCGTACTCATTATAAACTTCCTATTTGTATCTCAGGTGTTCTTGTATTTACAAATCTAGTATTTAAATGTACAACTTCTATACTATGAGAATCAATTCACCAAATTAACAGCTCATCAGTTCTGCATGGGGAAATGAAAAACTAACACTCCTAAATAATTGCTTGAAGTGCTGAAGTGCCAGAAACTATCAGAAAAATTATTTATCCATTTGACATACCGACTGCCATGTTGTTTTGAAGGGGCTGTTCATACAAAGCATTTGTAGGCTAAAAATACACTGTATTGTGTTTCCTTACCAGATAAGAGGCTTAGAAACTAAACATTTCAAGAAGTTGATTAGGTCCACTAATAACATCCCAAGACTAATCAATTAGGCTAACAGTTACTATTGGTATAAATATTGTAAATTAAGAAATTAATCCTAAATAATACACTTACTAGTGCAAAATCTGTGTGTAAAATTGGCACTGAATTTTCCCAGGTTATGTTAAGCTTTGAGAAAACAGATATTTAATCTAATTTGTACATTAAAGCCTTTGTTATGCTAAATTGTCAACATAGTTGACATTCCTTTCTAAATAATGCATTTTTCTTGGCTGTTATTTCCAACAGATCTCACCCAGTCATTATTTCATGATCAAGGAACATAAACAGCTTCCACTATAAATAACATTTTTAAAGAAACAGTTGAATCGCCATAAAAGACTTGTAAACAAAAGACTAATATGAATCTTTCTTGGCATACAACTGGTCTTCCACACTGATTAAGCTTCTTGCTTAATGGCACACATAGGATCATCTGTGTTGATGATAAGGTTTCTCTGAAGAGAAAACAAAGGCTTAGTACGTGATGGAACCTCCTTACCTGTACCTGTACCTGTACCTTGTCCTGATTTAATGCTGCCTCTTATAAAATGGAAAAATACTAAAGGGGTAATAATTAAAATAATCAATGAGGAATTTTCATGTTACAAATTCTATTTGTTTTTAAATCAAACTCTTGTTTTGTATATTATGATTATAATATACATGCCTCTATTGTGCAGGTACAATGAACTAGAATACTGACAGCCAGTCTATATGCCAAAGCAATATAGTCACTTCAGTTTCTTATCAGCCATGGTGCTTCAGAGTGATCTAATGGCTAGAATATATTCAAGCAGAACTCTGCAGAACTTCATTTGCCTCTTTGTTTAGCTATTCTCCTAGTATTTTATTGCAGAGAAAGCATTTCACCTCTCAGCTCACTGGCATGAGCTATTTAGTTTGCCAGATTTGGTAATTGAAGACTGTCTCTTATGACTTTGTTAAGCACAATGGGGCCTTGATCTCACAATTTGTGCTTTTGGGTACTACTGTCATACAAATACTAATATGTTATTTAAAAAATAATAAACTTGTCTTTAGTGATGCAAAATACTCCACCATGACTGTATTAAAACTTTTCTTCAACTCTTTTCTTAAGGAAGAGTAAACTTTCTAGAGAGTTGCTACTTTCTTACTATTAATTGCAAGATAAAAATACAACTTAAGCATTCTTACTTAATGGAATTCTTTTTCTCTTCTGAACCTGACTGAAAACATTTTTAGCAATCAATACTGATACCAACACGTGAGTTGTTAACAAGTCCCCATGAGTGATACTTGTTATCAATCTGTTGCGTAAAAACATAGACATGACATGTAATTATAGAATCACAGAATGATTTTTTTTTCCTTATCAAATACTTACTAAAAAATAGAACTATCTAGTATATCAAACTGAGGAGCAAACGCCTTTTTTTGGACAATAAAGACTAAAAATCAGATGAAAATCAGGCTGTTTTCAGTCAGATATGACATGTCTTAAGAGATTTAAGGACAACAAAACTATACAAATACTCTTATATAATGGAAGTCTAGCATTAATATCTTCACTTTATGTTCCTCAGATTCTTCTTTTATTTTTCCTTAGTATCATAAACTTAAAAATTGCCTCTGCATACAAAAGTCCTTCAGCAACAAACAACAACAAAAAACCTTGTCCTTGCTTATTCAGATTGTTTTATTCTGTTCTATATACATAGGGCCCATTCTACTCCTAAGAAAATAAGCTCCAGATTCTGAATCAGTGGTGAAGGATTGGCTTCTTGCTATGGGAGAGGACAGATAGAATCCTCATGTTATACATGAAACAAGAAGTAATGTTCATTGGATATTAATTTTGAATTAGTATTCTGTCCTTAATAAGGAATGTTAAGGGAGGAAGGTCTCCATCTCTGGAGATCTTCAAAATCCACTTGGACACAATCTTGTGCCACATGCTCTAGGTGAACCTGTGTGTGCAGGGGAGTTGGACTAGATAATCTCTAGAGGTCCCTTCCAACTTTAGGATTCTATGATTCTATCTCAATAAGAAAAGTATGTGTGAGCTGGGCACCTAGCCCGTATTTCAATGTGAATAATTCTGAATGGATCTTTTGAAAGAAGTTTTGGGAAAGAAAAAATATAGAACCAAGTTTACCTGTATGATCTTTCACTCTAATTGGAACCTTATAAATCTATAGCACAACTAGCTTATTCCACAAAGTACTTATCTGCACACTTAAAGTGGTACACTTGTATAAAGCTGGAGAATTATAGGAATATTTCCTCCTACATTTGCACAATTTAATATTAATATTGCCTTGCAAGTGAAAATTAATGGATACTGAATATTGAATTTTCATTGATGTCCTTATGACCACTGACAATTTTAAGATGCCAGTTCTTCTGATCAGAGCTTCTGATTTCTTCTATGGACACATACACCAATGCTGAAAACTGTATTGTTCAAAAACAGTGCTATGTCTCAGGATGCTTATTTTAATTGAAAATACCAGTAGAATACCAAAGCTTCTGTCAATACAATAATACAGAATATAATTTAACAAATGCCCGACCTACATCAGCATTGACAATACATTATTTTAATTTGGAATTACAAAATTTAAAACATTTCTTTTCCCTCAATGATTTGAAACAAACAATTTGAAATAACATAAGGAAAAAAATCTTATGATTTAAAAAATGACTATATTACTGGACTTATCACTCAAGAACTCTTCCCCCCCCCCCTTACAAATGAATTGTGTTTGCAGAATAACATATTTATAGTTTTGATAGCTAAAAGTTTGTGAATCATTTTTTTTTCATGGAAGAACATTCATAATAAGTATTTTTACTACCACAACACATCAAGAAGACTTTTCCCATAACCAAAGAGTATGTAAATTCAAACCCAAAACAATATTATTGCTATACTTGTCAGTAATAGTGGTTCCTTGAGTGACTTTATGTCTCCATTTTTTTTTTTTCTGACAATTCATTGTGAGACCAGGAATTTCAAACACAACAGTTTTCCATCCATCAGCCACAGACTAGATGTCTCAAGTAGCATCAGAATTTGAGCTGAATGAATCTGTACAAATAACTACAGCTCCCCACAGTGGCAATATTAAGAACAAAATGATTCTGATGTTTTAGAAGTTAGGTGCTTACCTCACCCGTTTCTAGAGTTTTTATATATTTACTTATTACATTTGAAATTGACTATTCAATTTCTAAATCATACCAACAGATTTGCAGTGTTTTCTATTGGCTATTTTGAATTAGCCATGTGTAAAACCTAAGCCATTAGCCATGTGTAAAACCTTGCTGTTTTTCTTCAAAAATACATAGTGCAAAAATACATACTCTTCTGCAAGCAAGTATGTTAAGTATGACAAACCTCTGAGTAACAATATAGACAAATATGAATCTGTAGGGTTAAACTTAAACCAACTGATATTGAAGACAAAGGTCTGACAAGGCCCATAGAAATATTAAGATAACTTCTAGAAACATTTGAAAAAGCTGGACAACTCATATTTTTAGTTAGAAACTGTTCTGTATCTTGGAGAAGTTCACTGGATTAATGCTATGTGAGTAATTCTGCTGGGATGCTGTGAAGGCATTCCTTCACATCAAGTCTTGGAAAACAGTGTTTTTGAGGTATACAAAGAGCACAGTGGATGCAAGGACTATTTAATTTCTAGGAACAGAGGATGCATTGTACATAGGATGTTCAGAAGAGTTTTATATCACCTCAGCTCAGTCTTAAGGGAAATAAACAAAAACAGCATAAAGAGTTATTGTTGTTCTTTATTTCTGCACTAAATAAATTTCATGTCAAATACAAAACATAAAATTTTAGTGAATTAAAGTAGATGCTAAATTTATTTTTATGGCTAGCTAGAGACAAGAAAGTTGTAATACTATATAGTAATACAGTAATACTATATAGTAATATAGTAAATATAGTAAAATAGTAATACTATTAGTAAAATAGTAATACTATTATTAAAGACAGTTTACTTTTCAGAGAGAGAATAAAATAAAACTTTTATCTTCCCTAGTTAAAGCTTCAAGAAAAATAGGCATGACAGCATCAAAATGAGAATTTCATTTTCACAACACAAATCAACTGCGGAAAAAAATCAAGCTCAGTTTGTTTTCCTAATTATGGGCTAATGCTCACAGAATTTCTCTGACAGGTTTGCATTGCCTATTTCCCCTATACCATAGAAAGTTGAAAAAAAAAACCTTTAATTCCTTAATCCATCCCTGCACACAGGTTTATTTGGCATTATACCTGAGGAAAGTGAAAAATAAATTGTAGAGGAGGTTTCTGCAACACATACCTTAGAGCTATAGCTAATGCAGTCTTCCTTCCTCCTCTGTTCCTTTTCCTTCTGTAGAGTCCTATTATCATCTATGTATCCTTCTTGCCTAAGGCAAGCCTCCAGGTTGTTTATCCGTAGAAAAGCAGAGGGAAATAGGATAGGGAAAAGATGGGAGTTGAGCTGAAGAATAGAAAAAAATAGCAAATCAGTAACCTTAGACTATAAAGTAACACTTACAAATAACACAAAGACCTTAAAATATTTGCTCACTTTCAAATTAAAGAGTTTTCATTGTGTGTCATGAATACTGTTCTACCTTTTTTTCCTTGACAATAACACATCTGTGCTTAATAATGAAGTTACTTTCAGTAATATTGATTATATTGATAAAAACTGGTCTATATTAGCCAAAAAAAAAAAAAAAAAGATGGCTACATCCAACTTCACACTCTTTCATCCACAGTATAATTTTGTAAAATTTTCACACATACTGTGTGTGGAGAATGAAAATGTTCAAAGAACAGACTAGTTATATTTAAAGATATGTATATTACAGATAAATATTATACTCTTGTCCTAGAAATGTTAATAACTTCCTAAAATAGTATGAAATAATAATAGTAACAATAGTAATAGTAATAGTAATAGTAATAGTAATAGTAATAGTAATAGTAATAGTAATAGTAATAGTAATAGTAATAAAGAGAGACAAAACATGCTTGTGGTGCATTTGTACCTCCTTTTCTTAAGAACTGAACTCATCCAATTGAAATGCTCAGGAAGACTCCAGGACTGGAATTCTAGGCAATCTGCAGCAAAGTTGCACAAGTTCAAAATAGTGAGGCAAGTAAGCCCTAACAATTGGACAGAAAACATCATATCTCTCAAAGTAATGACTGTGAAGTCTGCTCTTTGGTCAGAGCTTTCTAGAAATCTTCGTGGTTCCTTGACCTTTAATATCTTTTTTTTTTCTAAATGCATAGAACCCTTTAGAAGAATCCTATGATGGCCCAGTTCTCTGCCTGATATTGCCCCATGCATTCATGTGACCAGAATGTCTGAGGCACAAGTCTCAAATACATTTCCTTGGATCCTGTTGATTTTTCATGTCTTTCTAGAAGGTAACACTAGTGTCTTTCTTAAAGACACACCTCAATCCCCTCAAGATCAACACAACACATGGAAGGTCTGGTTCACACTTCTAAGTTAAAAGAAAGCAAGTTTCCAAAGTGTCTTCCCCATATGAAAGTTTATGAGTGAATGCTTGCCTTCATCTATGTATTATGAATAGAAGATAAGTTTGAAGCAAATAGTGATGTGGTTCAGCACCGACCTTCATGTACAGAAATAATCTGCACAGCAAGTCAAGACATCCCTGGTGTGAGAACTCATTATGCTGGAACTTGTTCCAAAAATTTCAGTGATTCATCTTTGAGGCCCTTGGTAGAAACTAAACACAGGTTATCCCAAGATAATCTGCTTACGCAAAAGTCAAACAAAAGTTTCAGCATATATACGACCACTTCAAGCAACATATCATATGTCCTTATTGCCCAATCACAGGAAATTTCACTCTGAACCTGAGATACTAAAGCAAAAGAAAAGGCATAAAGCTATGCATGGTCACAAGGACCTTGTAACTCAACTCATTTCTACTGAAAACAGACAATCTATGGGTCCAAAAGTGAAAGCAAGTCAAATAGTTCTGTCTTGGAAGAAAGTCCCCCTAAATATTTAAAATGTTCTTTCTCCTCAGAGACACTGCTTTCCAGAGAAAAGATATTTATCTTAATGAGAACATCAATATTTGACCTAACAAAATAATTAGGTCTAGCTTAAACAACATAGTAGCTCCATATCTGTAAAATGGAGTTTTGTAAAAAGTCAATTGAAGAAGTTTAATGTAAATGAAAAGATTACAAATGGACAAAATATATATGATCAGACATTGAAATGGGAAAAGATATTACTAATCATTTTATAACAGTAAAAAATGCAGCATAGGTAGCAAGAGGAAGCAGCTCATAAATCTGAGATGCTGGAATTTCAGTGTCCAATCAAATGGAAGGGAAATGCATAATGACAAAGTCCCTTCATTACTTGTCTCTGGGTAACTAAGAACTCTAATGGGTTTTTAAAACACATTTTCTGGGATGTCAGAATATAATTAAAGCCTCGACTAATTCAAGTGAACAAATAAAATCCTCTTTTGAAGAGAATATTCATTTTGAATACAAAGAGCAACAAGAAGACACATAAAAAAATTCTTAAATGAAGGGCTAAAATTTGGATTTCCACTACCTATCAGAGGTTATAAAACATGCAGTGTTGGAAGAATGCATGAAAGTGAATAAGGCAGGTAGCTTTAAGATTTGCAGTAAATTTTCAGATTTTTTTTTTCCATTAGTATTGTCTTTATATAACAATATGCTGGAACAGCATATGCTGATAGGTGAGTTCAGTCTACAATGTAATACAGATGCTGTATTATATCATATACAGGATTATCTTTTAGGCCTGAGTGCTCTTAACAGCAAAATGAAAGTGTTTAAACAGCTGCTTCAACAGCTTTCACCACAGCAATGGATTGGAGCACTAGCATTATATAATGGAATGCCTTTTTTCTTCTTCTGGAAGAATTATTTTTTGTTTTGAAGATAAAGCAAGATTCTGCTCAAAACCATGGATGACTGGCCAGCTGGATGAGGGGAGAGCCGTGGATGTTGTCTACCTTGACTTCAGCAATGCTTTCAACACCGTCTCCCATAATATCCTCATAAGAAAGCTCCGGGAGTGTGTTCTGGACGTGGGCACAGTGAGGTGGATCGAGAACTGGCTGAATGGCAGAGCTCAGAGGATGGTGATGAACAGGGCTGAGTCCAGTCGGAGGCCTGTGGCCAGTGGTGTTCCCCTGGGGTCAGTACTGGGCCCCATGCTGTTCAACCTATTCAGCAATGACTTGGACGGGGGCAGAGAGGGGACCCCGAGCAAGTTTGCGCATGATACCAAGCTGGGCGGAGGAGCCAGCACTCCAGAGGACTGTGCTGCCATCCAGAGGGACCTGGACAGGCTGGTGAGTTGGGCAGAGAGGAACCTCATGAGGTTCAACAAGGACAAGTACAGGGTCCTGCACCTGGGAAGGAATAACCCCAGGCACCAGGACAGAATAGGGAATGAACTGCTTGGAGAGCTGCTCTGCAGAGAGGGACCTGGGAGTTCTGGTGGACAGCAAGTTAACCATGCGGCTGCAGTGTGCTTTCGTGGCCAAGAAGGCCAATGGGATCCTGGCTGCATCAGGAGGAGTGTTGCCAGCAGGTCAAGGGAGGTGATTCTGCCCCTCCACTCAGCTCTGGTGAGGCCACACCTGGAGTACTGGGGGCAGCTCTGGGCTTCTCATTATAAGAGAGATGTGGAACTTCTGGAGAAAGTCCAGCAGAGAGCAATCAAGATGATTAAAGGACTGTAACATCTGTTGTGCAAGGAGAGATTGAGTGAGTTGGGCCTGTTTTCTCTTTAGAAGAGAAGGCTGAGAGGGGATCTGTTTAATATGTATAAGTACCTGAAGGGGGAATGTAGGGAGGAATAGGCCAAGCTCTTCTCAGTGGTGACCGTGACAGTACAAGGGACAATGGGTGTTAAGTTGAAACACAGGAAGTTCCATCTCCATATGGGGAAGACCTTCTCTCCTCTGAGGGTGACAGAGCCCTGGATCAGGCTGCCCAGGGAGGCTGTGGAGTCCCCTTCTCTGGAGGTCTTCAAAACCCACTTGGATGCCACCCTGTGTGACATGCTCTAGGTCTCCCTGCAGGAGCACGAGGGTTGGAACAGATGATCTCTAGAGGTCCCTTCAAACCTTAACCATTCTGTGATTCTGTGAAAGCCATGCATAGCAATCAATGTAAATGCAACTGAATGCCAGCAGCTATTTCACAAATCATGCCATAAAAACCATGGGTTATAAATTACGGGCTTACAAATAGATTGCTTCGAAGAGTTAATTAATTTTCCTGTATTCTTATATATTAACAAAGAGATTCTTCAGAAATTGGAGGAAATTATATCATTCAAAGAAAAATAAAGACTACATACAGACACTAAAATATATCCAAAATATTTGCCACTTTAATCACAGCATCTTAGAATTAACACCTATAATTAACAATACTGCACAGTTTATAATTTTATTGATATACCTTCAATTATATTGATATAAATGAATTTTATGATAACAACTGTAATTTTATATATAATAAACTCTTTTCATTACCTAAATGAGGATAAAGTACCTTAATGATGCTTTGAAAACTTTCAGATGTATTCATGGACCGTTGTAATCATACAAATATGGAACTGTCAGCTTCATACTAAATATGCAGAAAGATGGAAAAAAATTGAGTATACTAATGGACAAAGAACAAAAACAATTCTCAAACAGTTATACATCTTGGGCATTCTGGAGATTTTAGTTATACTTGAGCGCATTGAGCGCATAGTGAAATAGTATTTTTTTCTTTCCTGAATAAATTTAGAAATTACTACTTCAAGTGCAACTGTCTGGTTTAATGACAGCAAGATTTGTATATCTGACAAATAAGGCCATGATGCCATATGTTTCTCCCTTCTTTTCAGCAAAGAAGGTGGAAGAAGGTAGAAAGCATCACAACATTTTAACATCAAGACTAATGTTTATTGCTTATTTTAACAAACATTGTTACTAGCCTACATAAGTTCTCCAATTCAGTTAAAATGTTTTAAATTCATGTGGTTCAACCCTCTAGTCACATACAATTTAAATATACATTTTGAATTGAAAATTTAATCTCAAGTATGAAAATGTTCAAATTATTTCTGTATTCAGACAAAGATACTCAAATTTTGCTCGTTTTTCTGAAGTTTGGAATTTAAAGTAGAATTCCCCAAATATTTTGCTCCTGTGGAAACTTTGGCTCATAGATTGTGGAGAGGAATGGATTTCATTAGCTCTATTCAACTTAAATTCATTGGTGTTTGTGTCCCTGGGCTGAGAAAATTAGCACAATTGAAATGATCGATGTTTCTGATATTGATGATCATTGTGAGGCGACATTGTATATTCCCCTTGCATGGCACTGCATATGTGCCTGTACATGTTCTGCAAGGAGAATTGATATGTTTGCAATGATAAATATTAGCCCTGTGCATAAAATTGCACAAAGGGAGCAACTACTCTTTGAACACTCAGGGCACTGAAACAGTAACTTTTCTGATGCTTCTTATAGTAGAAGAAGCTTTCATCTACTATTTTACAAATTCCATTTAAACACTCCTTTTCTGTATTGTTTTTTAAACTTCAAATATTTCAAATCTACCCTGTCATTAGACCATTGTAAATAAAAAATACAATAAGACAGATAATGTGTAATTTTCATCATTCTGCAATATGTAACTTACCTCAAATTTGCAATTATACATCCCTTGTGAGGACAAAATTCAGGGAAAATGAGTATGTTGTAGAGAAACAGTATTAGGATGGGAGAAATCAGAAAATGAGTAGGAAAAAAAAAAAAAAAAAGTAGTAGTCCTTCAGTCAAATTTATCTTCCATGATCTGTTTCAGTTTATTATTACATTTTTTCTCCATTTCAATTAGGAAGGAAGGAAGGAAGGAAGGAAGGAAGGAAGGAAGGAAGGAAGGAAGGAAGGAAGGAAGGAAGGAAGAGAGGGAGGGAGGGAGGGAGGGAGTAATGTAAGAACTCAGGACCCTACGAAGAAGACTACTTGTACATAATCACATAGAGTGCTGTTACCTTTTCCTTGTAAACCATCTTTTTTTCTCCAAGTCAATCTTTATTCTAGTGACTTTTTCCAATCTCTCATTTAGTAGCCTAGTTATTGTCTAAAAAAATTTAGAAGACTGAACTTACTTGTAATATTAGGAGTTACCCTCTACTTTCTGCTAACATGCAACCACTGACCAATGGGTCTAAAGAAGTATTTTATTGGTTACCTGATGAGAAAGTGGGCCTTTTTTTTTTTCTTTTTTTTTTTCTTTTTTTTTTTTTGGCCTTGATGTTTATCTCAGCCACTTGCGAGCTTCTCTCATTCCAAAAATCATACCCCTTCAGAACGATTTCCAGTCAGTCCTTCAAGGCACAGTCAGGTGAGATATAAAACAGACACATTACAGGTGTCAGGCATTTACAGAAGGAGCTGAGAAGAGCTGAAGCATTCTGAAAATAAAATCCCAGATATTATGCTCCTGCAGTATAAATTAAGAGAGAGACTCTACATGGTCTTTTCAAGCAAAGCATAGTCCAGAAACAAGTCTTTAAGTATCAGATGTGGGAATGAACACACACATACTCAGTTACAACCATTCTTCAAATCTATGCTAAAAACCTGTGCTCATTTATTCTTCAGTAAGAGTCCTGTTAAAAATTAATCCAACTTCAAAAATAATGAAGACACTTCAAAAACCTTGTGCCCCATCTTTCTCCTAAGAATTTACAGGCAGGTTATTTCTCTCTGGAAAAGCTATTTTGTTCAGAGTATACTGGTTAATCCTCTAGATCAAGCACTAGAGTGCCATGCAGGCAATCTGAATCCCTTAAAGTTTATTATTAAATCTATTATTTAAAATTGATTTATTGAGCTATATAGCGCTATATAGCACTACAACATCCATAGAATTATGATACAATTCAGGAAAATCATAGATTGTGAAATCTTTTATAATTTTTCTGTGTTAAATAAGTGTACAGATTTGAGAGATTCGACATAGCCATGGGATGAGGTAACACAGTAATACATCACAAAGCATAACTGTGGATACTTTAAATACATCACAAAAATAATAACTTAAAATACAGGTTAAAATGTGATTATTTAAAATACTGGCTGAGCAATTATAGAAAATACCTACAGAATCACTCCCTACTTATGAAAACGTCAGATAAAAGAGGGCCAAAATAAAGTCTGAGGAAGTAACAGTTCCATTAACTCTGCTCATTACTAAAATTCACTTCAAATTTACTAAAACTTGAAGAATTTCCAACAGTAGTGAAGTAAATTCTTCAAATTTCAGTAAAATATTATCTGACAGCCACATACTGTTGTAAGTAGTTGGACACATACACAAAGACAACTGTAAATTTCATCATTGCTAGTAACATAATAATTTCAATAGCTAAGTGAAAATATCAGTTTTCACTAGTTTTCAAATAATATTAGAAATTATTTAAAGAGGAATTGTGATTAAAGTACATCAAAATGACCTGGTACAGATGCTTTCTATAACTTCATTTTGTATATCCTGTGAATTCTCACCTCCCTTTCTCAACAAGGAAATAGTAGTAACAGAGAACATTGAGAAAGGAACAAAAATGATCAGATCTAAAAAAAATAAAAAATAAAAAATAAAAAACAAATCTGAAATAGTCAAAACAATCTGAATCAGCCAAAAACAATTCTTAACATCTCAGATGCTATCTCTTTATTATTAAAACAAAAATGAAAATGTGCTATTTTATTATTTATTATTTAAGAGCTGGAAATCACATTGAAATGCATCCATTTCACGTCCTCTTGGTTGTTCATAATAGACTAATAGTGGATTTAAAAAATGTTATTTCCAAGACTGCCTCACACTAAAAGATTACTCAGAAAAATGCAATTAGGTTTAGATTGCTGCCAGCCACCACTATTGAATTCTTAACTGTCACTATTGATAAGAAGGACTTTAAGAGCTGTTTAAATCCATGATGTTACACAGAATTAAGGTCATTATAAAACTATCCAGATAGGTTTTAGATAATTAGACTCTAAAGGCAAAACCCCTAAGCCAGAAAACCATCTACAGCCCGGTATCAGCTTAATGTGGGCAAAGCCATTCAGGATGAAATGACCACTGGATGCCATATGAGTCTCTATTTAGGAAACTGGCAAAATAAATTCTCGGTTTTGTTTTTCCTTCTTTGCAATTTTCTTTTCTGCTTCTTGTTTTTTTTATATATGTGCCTATGTAGCTAGCAGAAAACAGCATAAATCAATTTTGTAATGTACATGGTAGAGGAGCAGATGCCCTTTTACAGCTGGGGTCAGGCTGGGCACTTCTGCTGTTATGTTTTGCAATCTGCATAAGATTATCACCTAGTGCTGAAAGAGTTAGCACAGACTATGTAAATTAGGGATCTGATATGACAGACACAATGTTTTGTGAATGTGGAATACAAAATGCCTGTTATGCTGATAGATGTTTTACGAAAGCTAGCTGCTAATAGTTAACCCTGCCACCGTCTCTGAAAATCAGGATTACAAATGCTAAATTAAAGTCACAGTCAATAGCATAACTAAAAGAAAATGATCATTTCCTTGACAGTAGAAAAAAACAAAAAAAAAAAAAAAAAAAAAAAGGAGATAATAATTAGGAACTGGTATTTGAGTTCTGACTACTAATCATCACAGAGAACAGTTGCATCAGTTTCTTCTCTCATTTGCTGGTTAAAGTACAACCTTACAGACTTTTCACTTGTATTTGGCAGTTACTGAGAAATTAATGTGTTTGAACTTCACAATATGCTTTATTGACCTAAATATTAAGTCTGGTAAATTCAAATTGCAACAGTAACTTAGAATGACTAGCAAGAAATTAGAGACAGTCAATACTCATAAATTATTAAAGTTCGACGTTTCTTAGAAATTACAACAGCATGACCTGTCACTAGAAGACTTTATAAAATCAGCAATGTCCATAGAAGATGGAGAGTTTGATATGTGTACCAAAGAAACCATCACATTCAGCCTCTATTCTCAATATTCATAAAAAGAAATGGGAATGTAACTAGTAAGAACTTTGTGCATTTAACATTGTTCAAAATATAAACATTTACCAATTGATCTTCAGATAGATGTGTAGGAGAGATCTTTATACCACTGCTAAATTCTTTTTTCTTTTTCTTTAAAAAAAAAAAAAAAAAAAAAATCAAGACAATCTTCAGGTATCTTAGACTACATACAAAGGTGAAAGGTGAGTGGGAAGAGATCAGCCACTATGTTAATGACATTGTTGATTAACGGTTGCCTCA
>NW_020455921.1:3770640-3774687 GCF_003342845.1 Nothoprocta perdicaria | reverse complement strand
AGGAAGGAAGGAAGGAAGGAAGGAAGGAAGGAAGGAAGGAAGGAAGGAAGGAAGGAAGGAAGGAAGGAAGAGAGGGAGGGAGGGAGGGAGGGAGTAATGTAAGAACTCAGGACCCTACGAAGAAGACTACTTGTACATAATCACATAGAGTGCTGTTACCTTTTCCTTGTAAACCATCTTTTTTTCTCCAAGTCAATCTTTATTCTAGTGACTTTTTCCAATCTCTCATTTAGTAGCCTAGTTATTGTCTAAAAAAATTTAGAAGACTGAACTTACTTGTAATATTAGGAGTTACCCTCTACTTTCTGCTAACATGCAACCACTGACCAATGGGTCTAAAGAAGTATTTTATTGGTTACCTGATGAGAAAGTGGGCCTTTTTTTTTTTCTTTTTTTTTTTCTTTTTTTTTTTTTGGCCTTGATGTTTATCTCAGCCACTTGCGAGCTTCTCTCATTCCAAAAATCATACCCCTTCAGAACGATTTCCAGTCAGTCCTTCAAGGCACAGTCAGGTGAGATATAAAACAGACACATTACAGGTGTCAGGCATTTACAGAAGGAGCTGAGAAGAGCTGAAGCATTCTGAAAATAAAATCCCAGATATTATGCTCCTGCAGTATAAATTAAGAGAGAGACTCTACATGGTCTTTTCAAGCAAAGCATAGTCCAGAAACAAGTCTTTAAGTATCAGATGTGGGAATGAACACACACATACTCAGTTACAACCATTCTTCAAATCTATGCTAAAAACCTGTGCTCATTTATTCTTCAGTAAGAGTCCTGTTAAAAATTAATCCAACTTCAAAAATAATGAAGACACTTCAAAAACCTTGTGCCCCATCTTTCTCCTAAGAATTTACAGGCAGGTTATTTCTCTCTGGAAAAGCTATTTTGTTCAGAGTATACTGGTTAATCCTCTAGATCAAGCACTAGAGTGCCATGCAGGCAATCTGAATCCCTTAAAGTTTATTATTAAATCTATTATTTAAAATTGATTTATTGAGCTATATAGCGCTATATAGCACTACAACATCCATAGAATTATGATACAATTCAGGAAAATCATAGATTGTGAAATCTTTTATAATTTTTCTGTGTTAAATAAGTGTACAGATTTGAGAGATTCGACATAGCCATGGGATGAGGTAACACAGTAATACATCACAAAGCATAACTGTGGATACTTTAAATACATCACAAAAATAATAACTTAAAATACAGGTTAAAATGTGATTATTTAAAATACTGGCTGAGCAATTATAGAAAATACCTACAGAATCACTCCCTACTTATGAAAACGTCAGATAAAAGAGGGCCAAAATAAAGTCTGAGGAAGTAACAGTTCCATTAACTCTGCTCATTACTAAAATTCACTTCAAATTTACTAAAACTTGAAGAATTTCCAACAGTAGTGAAGTAAATTCTTCAAATTTCAGTAAAATATTATCTGACAGCCACATACTGTTGTAAGTAGTTGGACACATACACAAAGACAACTGTAAATTTCATCATTGCTAGTAACATAATAATTTCAATAGCTAAGTGAAAATATCAGTTTTCACTAGTTTTCAAATAATATTAGAAATTATTTAAAGAGGAATTGTGATTAAAGTACATCAAAATGACCTGGTACAGATGCTTTCTATAACTTCATTTTGTATATCCTGTGAATTCTCACCTCCCTTTCTCAACAAGGAAATAGTAGTAACAGAGAACATTGAGAAAGGAACAAAAATGATCAGATCTAAAAAAAATAAAAAATAAAAAATAAAAAACAAATCTGAAATAGTCAAAACAATCTGAATCAGCCAAAAACAATTCTTAACATCTCAGATGCTATCTCTTTATTATTAAAACAAAAATGAAAATGTGCTATTTTATTATTTATTATTTAAGAGCTGGAAATCACATTGAAATGCATCCATTTCACGTCCTCTTGGTTGTTCATAATAGACTAATAGTGGATTTAAAAAATGTTATTTCCAAGACTGCCTCACACTAAAAGATTACTCAGAAAAATGCAATTAGGTTTAGATTGCTGCCAGCCACCACTATTGAATTCTTAACTGTCACTATTGATAAGAAGGACTTTAAGAGCTGTTTAAATCCATGATGTTACACAGAATTAAGGTCATTATAAAACTATCCAGATAGGTTTTAGATAATTAGACTCTAAAGGCAAAACCCCTAAGCCAGAAAACCATCTACAGCCCGGTATCAGCTTAATGTGGGCAAAGCCATTCAGGATGAAATGACCACTGGATGCCATATGAGTCTCTATTTAGGAAACTGGCAAAATAAATTCTCGGTTTTGTTTTTCCTTCTTTGCAATTTTCTTTTCTGCTTCTTGTTTTTTTTATATATGTGCCTATGTAGCTAGCAGAAAACAGCATAAATCAATTTTGTAATGTACATGGTAGAGGAGCAGATGCCCTTTTACAGCTGGGGTCAGGCTGGGCACTTCTGCTGTTATGTTTTGCAATCTGCATAAGATTATCACCTAGTGCTGAAAGAGTTAGCACAGACTATGTAAATTAGGGATCTGATATGACAGACACAATGTTTTGTGAATGTGGAATACAAAATGCCTGTTATGCTGATAGATGTTTTACGAAAGCTAGCTGCTAATAGTTAACCCTGCCACCGTCTCTGAAAATCAGGATTACAAATGCTAAATTAAAGTCACAGTCAATAGCATAACTAAAAGAAAATGATCATTTCCTTGACAGTAGAAAAAAACAAAAAAAAAAAAAAAAAAAAAAAGGAGATAATAATTAGGAACTGGTATTTGAGTTCTGACTACTAATCATCACAGAGAACAGTTGCATCAGTTTCTTCTCTCATTTGCTGGTTAAAGTACAACCTTACAGACTTTTCACTTGTATTTGGCAGTTACTGAGAAATTAATGTGTTTGAACTTCACAATATGCTTTATTGACCTAAATATTAAGTCTGGTAAATTCAAATTGCAACAGTAACTTAGAATGACTAGCAAGAAATTAGAGACAGTCAATACTCATAAATTATTAAAGTTCGACGTTTCTTAGAAATTACAACAGCATGACCTGTCACTAGAAGACTTTATAAAATCAGCAATGTCCATAGAAGATGGAGAGTTTGATATGTGTACCAAAGAAACCATCACATTCAGCCTCTATTCTCAATATTCATAAAAAGAAATGGGAATGTAACTAGTAAGAACTTTGTGCATTTAACATTGTTCAAAATATAAACATTTACCAATTGATCTTCAGATAGATGTGTAGGAGAGATCTTTATACCACTGCTAAATTCTTTTTTCTTTTTCTAAAAAAAAAAAAAAAAAAAATCAAGACAATGCATCTTCAGGTATCTTAGACTACATACAAAGGTGAAAGGTGAGTGGGAAGAGATCAGCCACTATGTTAATGACATTGTTGATTAACGGTTGCCTCAGAAAAATCAAGTTGAGCTGGGGAAGCATAACAAACTATGAACAGTACATCTGGCAAATGATAGAAGATGGTATAGTCTTTGGCATAGTCTTCAGTCTCTATATGTTCAAGAATGTTTTGTGAATTGGTAGTTTTCCTCATAAAAAGTATATTTCACTTACAAATATTATAATGCAGTCAAGCATTGCAAGAAATAGGATGTGAGAAGGGGAAAATTTGTGTACTCGCCTTGTGCTGCTCCTACAGTGTTGTGCTCTGGACTCTGTAATGTGGGTGCTCCATACAGCACTCTGATTTTGGTATCATTTTCTTTAATAGCTTTATGCATCTCATCTCTAGAACTTTGTCTATAAATCAGAATTAACTTATTTCTATATAATTAGCTCAGCTTACTGAGTCAGCTTAGTATGGGAAACATCAAAGGTTTAGCTTCAACCTTTCAGGTTTCTTGTCAATTATTCTCATTGCTCAGGGACTGGAGCGGGGGCAAACTCTTTCTTTTCAGTTTTTGCATGTTCTCCTGGAGAGCAAAGATTATGAGGGAAGACCATAGCTGCCTTGCAAAGATGATGGGTAAGACTCAAAGAACGCCTGGCTTTTTTTTTTTTTTTTA